>NC_137454.1:123210044-123367544 GCF_964235325.1 Thermobia domestica | reverse complement strand
GTTTTAAAATAGTCCCAAATATTTGAGCAATGTCGTGTGTTTATACTTTATTGTACACCACAACATGAGTACAAAACTGGCGAACTACGTACAGTAAACACCCAGAGTACATTACATTCGCTGCAGACGCAAACTATAAACAAAACAGACAACAGTCGTATAATGCGGTTATTCTTGTATGTGTATGTAACACGTATTGTGTTCAAGTTCTTAAGATTGCATCCAGTGCGGTATAAGAAACCAACATAAGGGATTTACAAGTAGATAAAACAGATGTCGGTGTTGTTCTAGTAGTTTGAAAGTTCTTAAGAAATTTCTAGTGAAGCTACTTGTCTTTGAAGATATTCTGCACAGCAAGGGATGACTTTTAAATTTTTATCGAACCAATAAGCCAGTGCTTAGTTCTCAATCTGCTTACAAGGCGCTTCTATTCAACAATTGATTTGCTGAAATAATTGTCAGTAACTGTGTTTATATCTTTTTAAATAGTAATTTGGTTTTTGTGTTTAACTTATTTTATCGTATCGTACTGATCACTATCGTCATACTGGAGTAAAAGTTCAGATGATAAATTCTGTCGTAGAAGCCCATCCTCTTTCAGTATTGTTCGGAAACTTCAGTGTTTGAAAACCGTTATTGACTTGGATATGTCAGTATTACGCATGGTCCTATATAGTATATACTACATATCAGGGTGGTAAGAAGCTATTTGAATAAACTTCGGGAGCTGATTTCTGACTCCGAGACTAGCAAAACAGTCCTCTAAAACTTGAATCAGTGAGGGATAGTTTCGGCGATATAAGGTGCCGAAAGCATGGGAAAAATTAACTTCAGAGGGCTGTAATTCAAAAACAACGCAACGTAGAGAGTGCGGTTTAGAACATGACATCGAAGTCATACCTGCTTGATTGAAAAATGAATGTTTCAAACCTCCGCAAGATGTGTGCGAGGGATTCTCCAAAGGAACATAGGGATATTGCCATGTTATAGGGAATCATAAGTTCCTTTGGGAAATACCTCGCACAAATGTTGCGGAGATTTGAAACATACATTTTCAATCGAGCAGGAGTGACTTTTAGTGTTATGTTCTAAACCGCACTCTCTAGGTTACATTGTTTTTGAATTACAGCCCTCTGAAGTTCATTTTTCCCACGCTTTTGGCACCTTATATCGCTGAAACTATCCCTCACTGACCAAAGTTCCAGAGAACTCTTTTTTTTTTTTTTTTTTTTTGCTAGTCTCAGAGTCGGGAATCAGCTCCCGAAATTTGTTCAAATAGTTTTCTTACCACCTTGTATATGCGCGGATCATATTTACTTCTATCATTGATTTTCTTTTCCTCTTCATTTCTGACTTATTAACACACGAAGCTTGTAATAACTATCAATGCAAGGTTTGACAAGTTAAATTATAGTTTTGATAACTTATCTTAAGTAAAGTATCATTTATTTAGAAGTAAAGTGTTGGAAGAAGATGAATTAGAAAGAAAAGCTTTGCTGTGGGTAAAATTAAACTACGATTGTTTACAAGTGTGAAATGATCGATTATGAAAGATGGAATAAAAATCTTAAAGCAAATGACCTTTCAAAACATAAATTCCACATAATTTTTTAAAAGTTGGCCAAATGTCGTCTCGACCTGAGCTTGGCACGGCTTGGATCCGTGCCAAAGTCAACGTCACTGCAAGTTTTCTTTCTCGGTAAGTAAGTAAGTAACGCGGCAGGTTGGTTTCTCCATCAGTTGCCTTTTCTTTCCCCTTGTCCTTATGCTCTCTCTTTCTCTTTGCAAACAAAATAGCCACGAAGTGCATAAATATGTTCATGTTGAGGTAATTCGCTTACGTACTTGCTCAGTAATACATCTGTGTGTGGACACTTAACTTCTATAGAGGGGGCTGGCTGAGATGCTAGAAAGTTTTTGTATTTGTCTTACCTGGACCACGTGTCGATAATGAAATGATTGATTAGTCAGGTTTGTACCAAGACCGTATACGCACATACAACGACGAGACTCCATTCACACCAAGATTTTAGTGACCAGTGAGTGACACATTACGCCAACATGTTACTCACGCTCTTTTTCAAAGGTACGTGACGGAAACTCTAGTGATTATTTTCATAATAGGAGGTGAATGCAAAGTGGTGATAAATCGTAATCTTAGTAATTGGTCAATACGTACTATCATATCCATACTTCACCTCGTAGCAGAGAAAAGTGTTGCACTCGTAGCTTATTTCCTCTGCAATTACTTTTGATTTAATTCATAATGTTTTCTGATAATGATTTCTGAGTGTCTATTATTTTCTTCCCAAATATACTGAATTAAACATGAGAAATGTATATTACCGAAATACGACAAGTAAAAGAATACACTGAGTAAAAAATAAAACTTCTGAAAGCTAGTTTATTTTACATGTATTTAGGTTATTCTTCTATTATTCATTTTCTACAAGGGAATCTTACACGAAGCACAAACTTTCCATAATACCGAGTTTCTGGTATCGAACAGACAGATGTTTCGTATTCCAGTGCTATATATTACAATATGTTATCTCATGAAAGTCCTAAATCATCAGAAGTTTGTGTAATGATGTAGCAGTGACGCTGTTTATCCATTTCCACTTAATCCTTGGTATTATGGAATAATTCGATATTAAGCAATGACTTCTGTGTTGCTTATAGTAAGCAAGTAACTTCACCTATCCTGATTGCATCCTTGGAAGGTATGTCAATTTATTATTCTTATTGGTGTATTGTTGAAGATTATGTCTGAATAAAAAATAAGGTAACGCGTTATTTTAAACAAATGTTCTCATAAACATTGTAGATGACACCGTTTTTTAATACCTCTTGTCTTCAGTATCGGATTCTTTCCGTCTATTCTCCATAAGGGTCGACGTCCATGAATCTTTTCCATAAATTCCTATCCTGAAATTCTTTTTCCGTTAGACCTTTCTCCCTGAAGTCATTCTTAAACATATCAGTCCATTTCTTTCTTATGTTAGTTTCCTTCTCCCTATGTTCCCATCGACTTCCATTCCCATCGCTCTCCTGACCACATAGTAGTTTGTTCTCATTAGATGGCTATACCACTGCAGTCTTAGATATTTCTATATAACTTTGGTTGTTCTTATTCTCCCATTTTTCACTCTCTTGTTATCTCACACATTCAGCGCAGCTTTTTCATTTTAGTAACATTCAATCTTTTTTCCTGTGCTTTCTTTATCGGTTATGATTTTATTCTTTAACGTGATTCTGCAGTCACACAGAATCCCCACATACTTTCTTCCAATTTTGTCAGCCCTCTTGCATTTTGTGTATTATTTCTACGTCCAAAACATTCTTGGCAACACATGAACCAAGTTTTCCACTTCATTCAGTTATTCTTCTTGTAGCATTACTTCCCCATTTTCTTCTCCGGTGTACTCGATGTTCCGTTTTCTTTCTACTAACTTTTAGTCCTCTATCTTCCAAAGACTTCCTCCAACTCTCTCCTTTCCTCCCAACTTCTTCCCTTTTTGTATTGCGTAGTACAATATCATGAGCTACGGGCTTAAGTCTGAGCACTGGTCTAATCCAAACCTAACAAGGATTTGGTGTGTTAATCTCATATTAGTTCTTTCTTGGATCGTACGTATTTCTCTGGTACTTTTCTTTTTCTTCAGACATAGTTCCTGACGTGGTACTCCGTGTAGGCCTTTTCCAAATCATTCAAGACCTTGTGCAAACTTTTTTTGTTTTGCTGATGTTTTCCATAGTTGGTCTCAGTGTTAAAATTGCATCTGTTGTACTCTTTCGTGACATAATTCTAAAATCTTCTATCGATGTTCAGTATCTACGCTACTTCTTCTCTCTAGAATTTGAATCGCGCTCACCTCTGATACTCGAGGTTCCTGATTCGATGCCAGTCCATGTGAGTTTGTGATGAACAACATCGTGTCCGTGAATTTTCTCGTTTTTTCATTTCTTACCACATTTTCATTCCACTAATTGTTATAATTATTCATTTTCATTAAGCATCTGTCTTGACTAGCCTACAGGACCTAATCGTGGGACATAAATTTAGAAATTGAATTTATTAATTATATATATATATCTATATATATCTGAAAACAGTTCCGATGCTGCAAGAAAAGGTAGCCTCAGCTTCTGAGGAAAGTTGAGGACGAGTAAGGAAATTATAAAATTATCCTCCAGAAACCTTTCATCAGATTTTTTTTTTTTTTAAGAACTGGATATGTTTTTTATATCTGGTATTCAGTTTAGAACATCTTTTATATAGATTACAAAGATATTTGTTCCTTTTCTTCATTAACACGCATTAAGTAATATCGGAGACCTTCCTTAAGAAAACAAGCACATATAGACCTAAAATATTTTTATTATTGTACACATGGTGGGTATTGACATATTACATGGACTAATAGTGCGGACAATGATAATATAATTCTTGTAAGATTGTAAGAAAAAACTTAACCGCTAAAAAAGTACAGAAAACACTTTCTTTTATATCCCGACGACTTTCTCTTGTTTGTTTCTGATATTTCTGTGCTTGTTTGTAATAGTGTCCGGAACTGGAAACAACTTTCATGGATCATTATCATTTTAGTCTGCTAAATTCAAAATTTCTCCATTAACGGTGTGGAATATCTTCGTCGTCTTTGCTTTTTAACTCCTTGTTTTATATGGGGAATTATATTTGTTTTCTTTAAAATGAGCTGGAATTTTAATGATTTGATATCACTGATTTCTTCTTTAAATGTATTTAAATGTGTCTCACTTCGTGAAAGTTAAGTTTGTAAGATTTAATAATCAATTTCAAGTAGTGCAAATTAATTCTCAAAACACAAGGGACAGTTAATTTGGAAATATAATTCTTTGTATAAATCAATGGGCTAAAAGCAGAATAGCGTAGGTATTCAACATCGTTAATTGCTGTTTATATTAGCATTAGTTTCATACAAAAATCAGTAGCCTTATTGTGAAGACTGCATCGAACATAGGTATTTGTTCTTATACATTACATCTCGTGGACAGTTGTTCAAAGAAAGTTTGATTTGCATATTTTTGTAGTTAACCATGGTTGATCAAATTTAACCACCGAGTAAGCGTAAGCTTATGGCTAACTCTATCGCTTCGAAAAATGGAAGGTCTCGGGTTCGAATCTGGAGACATCTTGACGGGTTTTCCGAAGGTTTTTCTCATGTTCAGCTTGGCGAATACTGGGACGGTTCGTGTAAATATATGTCCGGAATTAGACTGTATTGTTGATTGTTAATGAATTGAATCCAAATTGGCATTTCAGACTTCAAATGAAAGTTGTTCGATAAGTAAATGCACAAGCAGGAACGTTTTATATGTAAGTTCGTATGGAGATGTAGATTTTAACTTAACATTACTACCTCTGATGTTGAAATGTAATTCTTGTCATCAAGCATCAGGGATAATATGATAATACTAGTAATATGTGCATGTGCAGAGGCTTAAGGAGGCGGTCCAGAACATTGTATATCTTCTAAACATAATGTTTCACATCTCATTTTTCGTATCCTGCAGGCATGATTGCTTTAATATCAGTTTATCCACGTTGAGAATGCTTTATGAAAGTTCATAATTTGCATTCAACTAAACGCAGAAGAGCAATTTAAGGATAGTGTTATCTATCAACTAAATAAGGTTTTCTTCTTACTCTGCGAATTCCTCGCAATTTATGGCAATCTTATGGACACACATTTTGTAGTATATGGTATGTCCTTTTGATTATGTAATTGAGCACTTATTTTGAGACCATTCATCTATCACTATCACCACTTTTTTTTTTTTAACCTTTATTGTTCAGTAATCGCTACTGCAAATATACATGTTTAAAGATCATAGTCCCACATTGACGCGAGAACGAATTGATCTTGACAAACTTACTTCAGACTTCTTGTTAGCCGAAGAACATAATTAACTTCTTTCTACGTACTGCTGATCCACGGTTTGAATATTTTAAGTGTTGGATATCGTAAAATGAACAATCAAAATTTCCGTTTAATATGGGTCACGTTATATTGCAGTATATTTCAGAACTTCTATAAGAAGTTGGAACTTGAATCTTAGTGCAGCCATTTCCAACTGGCCGATGTATGATGACAGAGCAGCAACACAGAGAAAGGATAGTGTTATGGTGGAGAGGGGCTGAGGCAACAGAAGTGGATAGGGAATTATTGACTGAAAGTCGGTTAGGTATTATTTGCGGCCGTAGTTTTTGCTCACAAGGAATTCCATCTTGATTTTATCTTAAGATTTCACCACTCTTTCATCAGTTAGATTTGAGTGGATTTTTTTTTTTTTTTTTTTTTTAATGAAGAAAAATCAGCCGATAACACCTTATGAAGATTCGAATATGAATAATGATTTTCGGAGGAGATGATGCAACCTAGATATTTGTGAGTGAGTGTGCATCTGTCTATATGTATGTATACTTGTTTGTAACTTTGGCAAGAAAATATTTTAGAATGAGGTGAAACCAAGTCTTATTTTATAACGTGCTACTAGTAAAGAAAACAAATACGATATTTGTCGAGAATTTCCGAACACTCATTTTTAATTTTAATAAATTTGAGATTACCGTACACGATTGTGATTCGTCCTACATCGACTTATGAAATTGATTGTTCATGTTTAAAAGTATTACTGAATATGTTTCTGCTACTACTTGTTTGTTTGGAAACATCATTTTTAAGCATATACACTACACTCAGTAATTACAGAAATAATATATTCAAGCTAAATTATTTTTCTGTATTAACTGTAGAAATAATATGGATTAGAACGTGTTAAAAATTCGAAATATGGTAAAAATATCGTTAATAAAACTTGAAATAATAAATTATTGAATAAAAATACCAGTGACTGTTTAAATCATATTCTCGAGATCGTATGCGCGATATGGTATTCAAAGATCTCTAAGGAACTTCAATTTCAAGTAGAAAACCAAAATTCTGGTAGTGGCGCCGTGCACTGTAAAAATTAGGATTTTTTTCTTTTAAGAAGATTCTCTTAACCTAAACTGACTTCAACCACTAAGAGTAATTCTTAAAACTCGAAGGAAACGCACGCCATTTCATGAAAATCATTTCCCCCCCTCCCTAATGTTACCACAAACATATCAACATTAAGGTAATATCACCTCTCCTTTGTCCCTGAATAATGTAAACTCCTAATAATAAATAATGGAAATGAAATTTTTCAGTTTTACATCCCACAGTTATGCTGGCTAGGCTAAAGGAGACGGTGATAATGATGAATGAAGAAAGTGGGAGGAAACGGGAGAACCCGAGGAAACCCACGCACACGGTGTTTGTCCACCACAAAATTCACTTGGTGGGAGCAAGGTTTGAACCCGGGACCCTATGCACCAGAGGTGAACGCTCTACCACTGAGCCACCGCATCAAGATTGGTAGTTATATACTCTACATACATACATGATGAATGAGCAAATCGCACTCATCATTGATTTTCTTTTTTTTGGGGGGGGGGGATTAACTATTTGAGCTGTTGTTGGGAAAGTTACATTATACGTATATAGTATCATAGAGTACATTACGAGTAAAGTTATGTTACCATGTGCATTCTTTAGATTTAAGATAGGAAGGATACAATGAGTTATGTACAAATATATAATTTAAACATGTGTATATGGTGTCTATTCATTCCGCCAAAATAATTATATAATTATTATTTGTATTGTTTCTTTCTTTGTGGTTTCTTTAGTAGTCTTAATGGAGGCTTGACTGTGCTTATTTAATGCTAATTATTGTAAATAATAAAAATGTATGTGGAGATTGATTCAAAAGACAAAAATACCAGTATCATATGATTGTTATAGGTTATTAAACTAAAACAAAATTTGCATTTTTTCGACTTTCTCGAACACGTTTCTAGGTATATTTCAGTAATGAAATAATATATTAAATAAACATAAATATTTTAAATAAAAAATGATAGTCCAATACCAACGATTCTCTGAAGTAGCCTGCTCCACTCAGAATATTCAAGTACTCAACCGTGAACTATACTCCCTACTCTAACATAGAAAAATATAGCTTTCTGTAGTTATTTCTCGGAGATAATCGATAATATTATACATTTTTGTTAATGAGATTAAAGCCATTGATAAATATTCATTTATTAAAAACAAAATTATAGGATCATTTCCGAGAAGGTAATTATTTTAGCTCTTCAGTAAACTATCATTATCTGAGAGAGTAAAAAAGAAAGAGGGAATATATTATTTTAAATAATAAATTGTTAATTTATATAGCTCTCTCAGATACATTTTTGTGCCGTTGTTTATTGCAATAGACGGATTAAACTGATGAAAGCACCTGTGAAAAGATAAATGACCAAATGCAAATTACTCTGTTCTAACTCAACTATTTCTTAGTTTTTTTAAAGTGATAATAGAAATGAGAAACTGATTTTATTAACTAGAGCAGTGGTTCTCAACCTATGTGTCGCAACACACTGGTGTGTCGCGAAATTTTAGAATTTAAAAATTATGAAGAATTTAATAATTAGTTGAAATCGAGAACCAGTTAACACCTCCAGCAGTAGCAATAATATTCAGTGCTATATAGAGTCATTATTAAAAAAAAAACTCATTGATTTCACTATATTATTATTATTATTATTATTATTATTATTATTATTTATAATAAAACTATGAAACAAGTGTGTCGCGATGTCTTGGACGTTCAGTAAAATATGTCGTCAGTCAAAACCACTGAACTAAAAGAATGATTGGGTAATAATTTATTATACAATCCAAGAAAACTATGACTATAAACAAACATTTGATAAATATGGTTGATTTGACACAATTTCCTTCCACAAATTCAGAACAACATATTTGTTCCTTATTTGAACTAGCTGTCTCCTCGAGCCCTCGGTCCACTGTATACTGCTGGTTAAAATTGTACTTAAAGACCCTAACAACTAATACTAAACTTTTTGTTTGTTTGTTTACCGACCACCGCAAACTCTATACAATATTTATGCATATATTTAAGAACTTTGGTATACTGGCAAGTGATAGCACAACAGGGGTGTAGCCAGCAGGTTTGTGTAGGGGGGCGTCGTTTTTGAGGGGGGGCCAGCTACAATGTACAAAGTCAAAAAAAATGTGTTGCTGCTAGTGTTTTTGAGGCCTGAAAGAAAGGAACATTTTGGTTTCCTTCTGGAAGACTAAAAACACTAGTTTAGCTTCTTCTTCTTCTTCTTCTTCTTCTTCTTCTTATTATTATTATTATTATTATTATTATTATTATTATTATTATTATTATTATTATTATTATTATTATCCATAAATTATATTCAAGATAGTTTTTATTATGCTTAATCAAGAACTACTGCCCGGGACCAAACGCTATATTTTGTGCATAACTATAAAGGTAACCAAGAAAGTTCTGTCCCTTTTCGTGGAGGTCTGTGTACAATTGGACCTCACACTGTGAGTTGAATGCTAGTGGAGATAAGGCGAACGTCAGTTGTTGGTGTGGGTATATCCAACATACTACTGGTTGTGGCAATTCAGATACACCGTGAACTTGCGTAAAGACAGAGGGAACATGGGACATCCACAGAGCGTCATAAGAGCATGTATGCTGAACGAGTTCAAAAGGAGGTCAAACGCCGCTGTAGCGGGACAGAAGATATGCCAGGCATTTGGTGAGGGTGTCGTGAAGACGCGTACATTGCAGCGATGGTTTAACAAGTCTAAGAACGATGACGAATACCCGAAAACACCACGTGCCAGAAGACCAACACATGTACAAAGAGGAACTGGGACTACAATTCAGTAGGTGGTGAAACCATTCGGCAGCACATCCATCAACTTGTGAAGCACTACAAGTTGGGTCGATGGGTCTCTCATATTTTGACTCCGGGCCAGAAGGCACCTCGGCAGTCGCCTGTGTTTATTTACTGTTTCGGAGCCATTTCTGGACAGGGCGTTGACATGTGATAAAAAGTGTGTCCTATACGAAGCTCCACGGCGCCGTCATCATTCGTTAGCATCCCATGAACCGATTTCAAAACAGCAGAAACCAGCACTGTACCAGCAGAAGGTCCTTCTGTGTGTTTGGTGCATCGTGCATCGGGAACTGCTACCAGCTGGTCAGAGTATCAATGCAACTGTCTACTGTCAGCAGTTGAGCTGTGCTCAACAAAAACTCAAAACTCTGGAGCCATCACTTCTGAATTGCAAATGGGTCCTCATTTACGGGACAACGCTAAGTCCCACGTGGGTAGGATGACTCAGGACACCATTTTCCGCCTTGGACGGGAAACAATATTGCAACCACTATATTCCCCGGGTATTGCACCGTCCGATTATCACCTGTTCCATTGTTTGGACAATCACCTTAGAGGACGCCAGTTCAAATCCCTAGTAAAAGTCCAAAATGCACCTCATACTTTCTTCGTTTCACGGCCCACAAAGTTCTACCGCGATGGATTGCATGGCCTTCCAGAATGTTTTCAGAAGGTCGTCGATGCTGATGGGGACTATTTTTGATCTTCCAGGTTAGGTGACATATCGATGTTCGAAGGTGGTGGGTGAAAAAGCAACAAAACTTTTCTTGGCTACCTTTATTTTTAAATTTAAGACCTTGTATGCAGAACCTATCTACACAAGATTGATTTTCTTTGAAATTTCACTTAATTTCTTTATGGTTTCCTGACAAAAATATTTATTTATTATTCGTGACTGAATCAAAACATAATTATTTTATTACTCTGAGTAGAAATAAAAGAGAGCGAATGAAATCCAAATTGAATAAAAGCATTGTTTCTCACCAAATTCTCCATATTCTGTTGTGATGTGAGGTGGAAAATTTTCCGCGGAAAGTTTTCCATTTCGGAAAATTTTCTGCTATATTTTTCCGGAAAATTTTCCGTTCTAAAAAAATATCAGTAATCAAGTAACAATTCCTCAGCAATCATAAAATTGGTTGAATTCATGTATAGAAATGTAAAAAAGTGAAAGATCGTTTAAAGAATCTGAAAATTTTCATGGCTCAGACAATTTTCAGTAGAATGTAGGAACAAGTTAAACAATTTTTCATGAATCGAAATGTTTTCTGTCTTATATGGAAAAATTGAAGAACTTTTTATGAATTGGAAAATTTTCATCATTTTGAAGCAAAAAATAAAACGACTTTTTGTGAATCGGAAAGTTTTACTGCTCTGTAGAAACAAGTGAAAGGCATTTTTGTAGATCGGAAAATTTTCATCACAATGTAGAAACAAGTGGAAAAAACTTTTCATAAGCCGGACAATTTTGGATATTAGGTATAGTGGTGTTAAGTGGAAAATTTTCCATTATGTTTAACTGCATATTCAGCTACAAAATAGAATTTCTGTAGACGAAAGTTAGTCACCAACAAATTATAATTTTCCAATTAGCTTTCGGGAACCGGAAAATTTTCTATTTCAAGTTGGGAAGTAAACTTTTACACAGTGTTTCTCTCTCTCTCTCTCTCTTCATCTGCGATCTCCTTCGTTGCTAAGCGGTTAGCATACGCGCCTTTGGCATGGAAGACCTGGCTTCGATTCCCAGCGGGAGCTCATGTAGTTCGGATTTCACGTTAATTAGGTGGTCCCGTCTTATATAGTCTCGCTGCTGAAAGGGACGTTAACCTCAAAATCAACTCAACTCCTCTCTCTCTCTCTCTCTCTGTGTATGTGTGTGTTTATTCAAAATGCAGAGAACATGAGTTCGTAGAGTACAAATATCCCATTCTATTATTTAAAATTTCAATTTATTAAAAGTCATGAATGTTTTCCGATTCATAAAAACATACTTCACTTATTCCTACATCGTTGTTTAGCCGTAAAATTTATTGGAAATAAATATTGTCTTAAAAAGTTTCATGAAGTGAAAATCTAACGATTCTTCATTTCAAGAATGTTTCAGAAACTTTAATGCGTTCTTCCCTCATAATCCACCTTTGATCTTACAATATTAGATTTCGTCATTTAATACGTATAAGACGGTTTTTCTCATAGCTTTACTACTTTTATACATTTACATTCTGCAACATTTATAAATAAGTTGATATGAGAGAGAGAGAGAGAGAGAGAGAGAGAGAGAGAGAGAGAGAGAGAGAGAGAGAGAAACACTATGTAAATTTTTACTTCCGAACTTGAAATAGAAAATTTTCTCGTTCCCGAAATCGAATTGGAAAATTATAATTTGTTGCTGTCTAATTTTCCTCTAGAGGAATTGTATATCTCAACATGCAGTTAAATATAGTGGAAAATTTTCCACCTAACATCACTATACATAATATCCAAAACTGTCCGGATTATAAAAAGTGTTTTCACTTGTTTCTACATCATAATGAAAATTTTCCGATTCATGAAAATTCCTTACATTTGTTTCTACAGAGCAATAACACTTTGTGATTCACAAAAAGTTGTTTTACTTTTTGCTTCAAAATGATGAAAAATTTCCGACTCATAAAAAGTTCTTCAATATTTCCATTCAAGACACACAATATTTCGATTTATGAAACACTGTTTCACTTGTTCCTACATACACTGAGAAAAATCCATTATCCGGACAGCGGTATATTGTACAAATACAAGGATTCGTTATGTTTACTAAGGAAATCTGTGCGGAGCGTACTTTATCCATATGCTACACAGGTATTGCCTTTTACCCGCTTAGATGTTACATTATGCTGCTGCAGGATATCTGACATCTAACAATCTTCTGTATATTACATACGTATACGTATGTTTCATACGTCAGCTATATATTATATACGTCCATCTGTGTGTGAGATCGTGACCGCCTATAGACACTCTTTCTTTCGCCATGGCTGACGTCATTGAACTACCGTCTTTTGCTTGCGAAACGAGGTTGTTTACAAACGGAAAAGAAGAGAGGAAGGAAACAAAAGCCTGGGTAAGTACAATAGTTAACTATTATTTTAGTTAAATATTCCATTAATTATATATTCTTTTAGTGTAACTTGCTTTAATATAGTACTAAGTAATGTAGTTTATGACAATTCATACTATTGTAACTCGTTAATGATTGAGAAGAATGGAATGGGTGTATCTGAATTTTGAGAAATCTTTGAATATTAATGTTTTGAAACATTTTACGTTTCAAGGTAGCAAAATGAATGTTATGCGTTTATTCATTCCGTTTTATGTGACGATTTATTACTTGGTGCAGATTTACTACAGGACTGCTTAACATAATTGCTAATAAACCGTTTTCAGCGCGAAAATTTCCTTGTGTAGTGAAGATTTAGGATTTAGATTTCTGGGTTTTCGACATCAATGGCCTTGTTATTCCGTCACATATGAGGAATGACTTTCCTCGGTGAGTACACTATCCGGGGAAAGGAAGGGAAGAAAGGATTGGGAAAGGAAGGGAAGAAAGGATTGGGGAAGGAAGAAAACGGCCTGGGACCTATATGTTAGGTACCACTCCGGCATTTGCCTGCTGTGAATGAGGAAAACCCAAGGAAACCTCATTCAGGATGGCTGGACTTAAAATCTTTTGATACTTTTTCGACCGAGTTCTCCCCTGGGATCGAACCCGGGACCGTTCGCACCGAAGGCGAGAGCGCTAGCGACTATCCTACGCGGGGCCACTTGTGTAGTCTAGAAAACTCATTTTTACTAGGATATTTGCAAGATTTTTTTTTTCTTTTAGTTTAACGCCCCATGATTGTACATCAATGTAAGAGAGAAGGTGAGGGGGAGATGAGATACATGATAATGGTGGAATCAAGAAAATGTAAGGAAACTGGAAAGTCTTAAGAATAACCACACCTACAGTGTTCACCAAAAGCCTATTTGTCGGGAGCAGGAATCGAACCAGGGACCTAACGCGTCAGAGGTAAGCGCTCTACTACAAAGCTTTCTTTTGTTTAAAGAACTTGTTTACATTGAAATATATATATTTTACGAAGATATTGACATATTTTACAGCCTCACTGAAATTAAAAAAAAAAGTAGTCAGGGAGAGTTTACTTGTCAGATTTTTATTTTTTAATTTAATTTATTTTTATTTTTATTTATTTTTGCTTTGTTATGTTCCCTAGTTAATTAATGTTTGGGTTACTGAAAATTAAAACCTTTTTAGTATTATTGTTATGTCATCACTTTGGAACCAAAAAAGTTAGATTTTTTTTCTTGTGTTTTCATATAGGAAGTTGGTAAGTTTGTGCCTTAGCATTGGTTTGGTTTCTATAACGTAATTGAAGGTCATGTTGAGTTGAGTCTTGGCGGGTTTGAGTTCGTGAAGTGTCAGGCACTGCTTGTGCTCCTGTCTTCTGTCTGTGATGTTTCCTGGCTTTGGGCTGTGAGGTACTTATGTTGAGGAGTACCAACGCAGGCCGCGTGATATACAGGTAGCTACAACACAGCTTCAACAGCTACGAGTGCCAGGTGTTTGAATTTCAGCTTTCGTTACGGCGTGACTAATGCAGTATAGTACGAGGTTCAAATTCTATGGGTGGTAAAAATGGTATATTACTTTCGTGGTGTGGTAAGAAATACAACGTAATTGTTATTAGTTTATTAGTGTTTCTTCATAGTATAGTTTCACTATTTCTAGAAGGAATTAAGTATTAACGAAGTAATGAATAAGCAAAAGCACACTTTGATTGACGTTAACTATTTCTCATACTCCATTGAGAATGTTTTGATCCTCAGTTGCGCAAACATCCAGTGTGCGGTTTTTTGTTTGCTTACACTGCCTTACAGATGAGCTCCCTCGTGGCTAAGTGGTTAGTGAACACGCTTTTGGCGTGGGATACCCGGGTTCGATTCCCGGCCGGGGGCCGCGGTGGCTCAGTGGTTGAAGGTTCACCTCTGGTGCTTGGGGTCCCGGGTTCGATCCCAGCCCCGCCAAGTGAACCTTGTGGTGGAAAAACACCGTGCGCGTGGGTTTTCTCGGGGTTCTCCCGTTTCCTCCCACTTTCTTCATTCCACCATTTAATTCATTACTCATCACCGTCTCCATTAGCCTAACCGGCATAACCATGGGACATAAAACTCAAAGATTTCATTTCATTTTTTCGATTCCCGGCCGGAGCTTATGTGGTTCGGATTTCACGTTAATCTGTAGGTCCACGTCTCATACAGCCTTGCTGCTGAAAGGAACGTTAAAATCAACTCAGCACTGTTTTACAGATGCAATTGTTCGATTCCGAGTTCGAATGAAGCTTTTTACGGGCAGGGGGCGACTTTTATATATACAATCCAAGGATTTTAGTTATCAGTCAGTGATGCAATATATAGACCTATATATATTACAAAATTGAAAGTGACTATGTTTGTGACTCTTAATCTCTTAAGAGCTGCGGTGGCTCAGTGGTAGAGCGTTCACCTCCGATACTTCGGGTCCCGGGTTCGATCCCAGCCCCCGTCAAATGAACTTTGTGATGGACAAACACCGTGTGCGTGGGTTTCCTCGGGGTTCTCCCGTTTCCTGTCACTTTCTTCATTCCACCATTCCACCATTCAAAGGTTTCATTTCATTTTTTCTTAATCTCTTTGGAATCTTGTACTTAGGTTCACAGCGGAAGCGACGAAATAACTCGACTCATCCATTGTAGCTCTCTTCGCAACCAGTTTCCAAAATGTTGGCAATAAGTTTGCGAAACGAGAGGTGACGACTCCAATTTTGGGTGAAAAGTCGCTATAAAAAATACTCGAGAAATGCATTGTCTATAAGCATTGTTTTAAAGTTGTAGATGTAAACTAAACAATATGTTCTACTCACTGGCGCAAATCCGGGGGGGGGGATGACGGATACATGTCCCCTCCAATCCTGGAACTGAGGGGGACTTCTCCCCAATAATCCGATTTGAAATGTGTTTTTTGGGAGAAATTTGATTATTTTTGTCCGATTGCTACAAAGGAACGTGAGATAAAATAGATGTCCCCCAGAATAAGCCTCAAATCTGAAGCCTCCCAACGCTGAAGACAACTCTGTTTTTCAACTTCATAAGTATTTCGGACATCGCCAAAAAAAGTATGGTAACGGTCTTACCCCCCCCCCCCCAATGTTGAAGATAGATTTGCGCCGCTGGTTCTACTCACATCTTTGTAGAACAGGGCGCAACCAATCCTTTAATTCAGGGATCATTTCAGGTTGTTTCGGGTACTTTTGTTCATATTGTGGTCAAAATACCGAAATAATTAACACTACAGTACTTACGTTAAGCAATTTTTTTGTAAAAGAAAAAGTGCAGAATAATTAAAAGACCCCAAAGGGCAAATATAACAAACATCTTCTTCGCCTTTATTCACGCATCTATAGCTAATCTTGTTGCTATCGGTAATGATGTATTACGTGTGTCTCTCAACGGAAACTCTGCGAACTAAAGGACATCAAGTTTGTAGTTGTTCTTCGTTAGAGGGCAAGGGTAACATAACAATGCAGGATTGTGGGGCAGTGAGTACGCTGTATTTCCAAACTCTTCATCAGTTGCGCTGATTAAAACAAACAGAAAAAAAGAACGTAAAATCTGTTTTGAACTAATAATGCTTTTCTACAGATGAACATTTTGTTTGCAGCAAAAAGTCGCTAAATGTGTAAGTAGATAAATCGTCATTTAAAAATCACCCCAAAAAAGTCTCCAATCGGAAAAAATATTTTTTGTCGCTATCGTAGGGCGACCATACGTCCCGTTTTGACCGGGACAGTCCCGTTTTAGGGGCGTGTTCCGGCCGTTCCGTCAGTAGATGGAAAAAACTAGTATTCGTCCCGTTTTATGTAAATGAAAGAAGTAAATAACAAACCCAGTACTTTTACTCCTTTTAAAAGTATTAATAATTAAGAGGCAAAAATTGAACTGAAATTCCCTATATTAAACATACTCTATAGTTTACAGTACTGCTCGAAAGGCAGCAGAGGTTTTAGCAGTTGGTTGTGTGTTGAACAAATTTCAACGTGTCTTTTCTTTTTCATAAGTACCCGCTCTGTAACAAAGAGAGAGAGGAGGAAATCTGATATCAAGGCACTGATAAGAACAAAGGTAGATCTAAAAGTCTAGGGTTGCAAGAACCTGTCCCGTTTTTAACTGAAAATTTTATGGTCAACCTACGCTATCGTTGAGGTCGAATTCCCCTTATTTAGCGACTTTACCCAAAATTGGCAACATTGACCCCACCGAACAACACCCCGTTATCTTTAGCCTAGCCAGTATAATAGTGGGACGTAAAACTTAAAGATTTCATTTCGAACAACACTCTCAGAAACTTATTGTTATACCATTCCTAAAACACCCTTTTGTACAGTTCTCCCTATTCGAAAAAAATTGTAAATAGCAGTGTTCATAGATAAATATGGAACTCAATTTCCTTGAATTTTCCAGGTTTTCCAGGTATTAATTTTGCAATTTCCAGGTCTAGTGGAAGAAACTAATAGTACGAGAACACATAAATTTTAAGAATACTATATTTATATTCTACCCAATGAACGATTGCAATTAAATATTGTGTCACAAGAAAATAAATAATTAAAATAAATAAAATTTAAGTTGAAAAATATTAAGTTGAGAAGCCTACTACGGGAATTATATAATACTTTTGTTCCATACTTGAATACATTCAAAATATACAAAAATATTGGCTTGGGGAAGAAAAAAGGGCCCGCGAGATTTTAACTGATTCTTGTAATACTCGACGAGAGAAATCGACTAGTGAAGGAATTGTCAAAATCGGCGCAGGCAAGCATGAAGAAAATCGCATTTTCATGTACCAGTTCAAAATGGGGAAGAAAAAAGGGCCCGCGAGATTTTAACTGATTCTTGTAGTACTCGACGAGAGAAATCGACTAGTGAAGGAATGTTCAAAATCGGCGCAGGCAAACATGGAGAAAATCTCATTTTTATGTTCCGGTTCAAAATGGGGAATGAAAAAGAACCGCGAGATTTTAACTGATTCTTGTAGTACTCGACGAGAGAAATCGACTAGTGAAGAATTGTCAAAATCGGCGCAGGCAAGCATGAAGAAAATCGCATTTTCATGTATCAGTTCAAAATGGGGAAGAAAAAAGGGCCCGCGAGATTTTAACTGATTCTTGTAGTACTCGACGAGAGAAATCGACTAGTGAAGAATTGTCAAAATCGGCGCAGGCAAGCATGAAGAAAATCGCATTTTCATGTATCAGTTCAGAATGGGGAAGAAAAAAGGGCCCGCGAGATTTTAACTAATTCTTGTAGTACTCGACGAGAGAAATCGACTAGTGAAGGAATGTTCAAAATCGGCGCAGGCAAACATGGAGAAAATCTCATTTTTATGTTCCGGTTCAAAATGGGGAATGAAAAAGAACCGCGAGATTTTAACTGATTCTTGTAGTACTCGACGAGAGAAATCGACTAGTGAAGAATTGTCAAAATCGGCGCAGGCAAGCATGAAGAAAATCGCATTTTCATGTATCAGTTCAAAATGGGGAAGAAAAAAAGGGCCCCCTAGATTTTAACTGATTCTTGTAGTACTCGACGAGAGAAGTCGATTAGTGAAGGAATTTTCAAAATCGGCGCAGGCAAACATGGAAAAAATGGCATTTTCATGTACCGGTTCAAAATGGGGAAGGAAAAAGGTTCCGCGAGTTTGAACAGCTACGATGTATGTTCACGAATGTGCCCGTCTTCTCAAATTTAGTTAATTACTGTGACACTGAAACATGTGACACAGAGTCACATTGTGGATGACTCTGCAATCGGCAACCACTGCACATATACTCCTCCCGCCCCACAGTTTGATTATTTCGATCCATTCCTCACGTGCTAACGGCATGGTTCAACATCTGCAAGAAATAGGTAAATGTAACGTTCAATTGGCAATAGCTTTTCACCAAATTAAGCTGCATGAAATCTGATTGCATATTTAACATACTGAGAAAATTCTAGCCCGTGGCCATATGTATCACATATCCCATCAGTTCATAAAAATTTTGAACACAAAATTACGGTCGTCCGTGTGACGTACTCCCAAAAGGCCTAATGTGTATCACCCACCTCATATTCAATGAAACCACATCCGTGTAGAATTTAGAAAGGAACTTCTTATGATGTATACAGGATGTCTCAAACGTTCCCTGATATAGGGTAACTCTGTTATTATCAGAGTTACAACAAAATGTAAGAGGAAAAACATCTCGAAATATGACGTTTTCAATCTAAAGTGAACACTTTTTTAAAAAAATTCGGACGAGATGTTTGTGCTGTATACTCTTTATGCACCCAATTTTAAATGAAAATGCAACGTTGTCATTTACCTGGACCCACAACATAAGTGAATGAAGTTACTGTTTGAAACGGGGGCTGGCCATCGACATGTTAGCGTAAAAGACAGTAACTTCACTCACTTATGTTGTGGGTCCAGGTAAATGGCAATGTTGCATTTTCATTTCACATTGGGCGCATAGAGAGTGTACAGCGCCAACGGGTCATCCGATTTTAAAAATTCCTTCACTTTAGAATGAAAACATTATATTTGGAGACGCTTTCCAAAGTAGTATAATTTAGTTTGTTTAAATTTACAATTTAATACAAGTAGATTCGGATTTACATGCGTAGGATTTTGTGTGCATCTAACTAATGAATTCTTTATTTTCATGCTTAACTTAGTGACTTGGCTTTGGACTGCAACTGATTATTGTAACCCATTATTGCTTGAGAAGAAACAAGATATCCGAATCTTCATTTGGAGAAATCAAACGTCTATTGGAAAGCTGGGGATTACAATCATTAATTTCTACATTTCAAGGTGCGTAAATTATATATTCTGTGTTTATTGTTAAATTACTATTACTATTATTGGGTTTAGAATAAATCAAGCACTTCATGATATTTTATGGGGATCAAGATGGGTGCCGGATAGATAAGTATTTGAGCGTCAGGCTCTTATTTCTTTTCAATTTAATATTTAATCAATGATTATTTTTCTCCCTCATTATTCCACCAAATCGTATTCCAAGATCATATATCCATTTTTGATCGATATATCCATATTTTTGATCTCTTTCATATTTCTATATTTTCGATTTTTGATATTGTTTATATTTCGATATTGCTGTATTTTTCGATATTTCGAACAAGTTTCGATAGTTTGTCGATATCGATTATCTATATCTAAATTCGGATATCCCAAAGCCCTATCGGACCCCCTCCGAAATGAAGTTTTTGGCTATGGACCTGATTAGGGATGCGCATGAGACAAGACGAGACAGAATTTTTGTTACGAAATTCGAGACGAGATAGAGCTCTTCCAATAGAAACGGATCCAGTTTTCGAGACGAGACATAACTTTCGCGGCCCCTTTTCGAGAGGAGACAATCTCAAATCTTTTCTCTTGCGCATCCCTACACTTGATCATGAGGTATCAAAAAAAAAAAAAAAAAAAAAGAGTGAGAAATACCGGTAACATGTAAATACAATATAGGTAGCTAAAACATTTTTGTTTTCATTCTTCAGTAATGCATTGTTATTATTCTCAGGGGGGCGCAGTGGCTCAGTGGTAGAGCGTTCACCTCCGGTGCTTGGGGTCCCTGGTTCGATCCCAACTCGCGCCGTGTGGACTTTGTAGTGAACAAACACCGTGCTCGTGGGTTTTCTCGGGGTTCTCCCGTTTCCTCCCACTTTCATTTCACTCATTTCTCATTATCACCGTCTCCTTTAGCCTAACCGGCATAACCGTGGGACGTTAAACTTAAAGATATCATTTTTTATTAATCTCAGTATTTTATAGTGTATTCTTAAGCTTAAGGTGATGTATAATTAAATTTTGAATTCAGTTAACTTATTTTGTTTCTCAGATTGTTTTTAAAATGTATGTACAAACGTTTATTTTCATTCTTGAGAGTTTAAAGTGACGTATAGTTATTAAACATAGTATTTAATATTGTACTCTTAACGTGGAAGTGATATACAGTTAACTTTTGAATTCAGTTAACATTTTTCTCTCTGAAATTGCTTTAAAACGTATGTAAAAACGTTTTTATTTTATTTCTTGAGTGCTAAAAGTGATGCAAAGTTATTAAGCTTACTACTTTATATTGTATTCTTAACCCTAAACTGATACACAGTGCGTTTTTGAATGAATTATGTCAAGTTATTTGAGTGACGAACACTGGTAGAAAATACTGACTACTACTGGAACATTTTGATTTTAAGGTGACGACTATTGGTGCAAGGATTTTAAAATATTGTTTTTCCTCCAACGGCTACTCCTTTTTTTAATTCTAACTACATGGTCGTTATAGGAAGGATCAGTGAGTCTTTCCAACTATGGTACAGCTCCGACAGATTCACGATGCTCAGAGAAGAGACAAAATAGTGTTTTCAACCTTAAAGTGAGAACCACTGGCGTTTTTACCCTGCTATGCAAAAGTAAGTGAGTACTCCAATGGGGTTCCAATGCGGTACTTAATTTCTGCGTTTTAGATATATGGAAATACATGTCTCTAAAGTGTAAAGAACTTTTTTTTTTTTTTTTTTTTTTACTGAAAACTGCAACTCGGTAAGCCTTATGGATACCGAGGTATGGGAAAATAAACTATAGGTATGTGGGGCTGGCATACTTGACGCTACAATTCGGAAATTGAATTAAAATATGACTAACGGCTATCAAGATGTTGTCAAATAAAGGGAGGACCAACACAGTTAAGGAGTTTTCGTGTTAGATGCTAAAATTTCGGAAATCGGTCATGGAAAGTTAATAAACACCAGTAGCAATTTCATCTTAAAGTAATTAGATATCTTCATGGAGTGTTAGAACATCATGGAGTCTACCAAAATTAAATTTTAAAAGCTTTTGAAAATATAATCTGACATTTGTAAACAGTATTTGAAATATGTGTTTACCCAAAACTTCCAGCTAGTACATCTAACATCTGGAGAAACACTGTGAAATAAAAGCGTACGAGATCTTGAAATTTCGGAAACAATTATTGGTGGCAACAAAATTAAATAAGATGGTACTTCTATGGGTTAAATGAGTACCTGAGTACAATTTCGATCGAAAGATTAGTTCAGTCCTAGGTTTTCTTCAGGCAATTCCAAGGGTTCATCGAGCTGTGCAAAAGAATGAAAATTCGCTGTCAATATCTAAGATAGTAACCAAGATATAAGGAATTATATATTTTATGACGTAAAAATAGAGATCTTTACGGATTTGTACTTTTGGGTCTTTCCTATAAGAAAAAAAAATTCAGAAAACTACTGTATATACCTTAATAGACAATTCAGTGGGCGGGGACACAGTAGCTTAGTGGTAGGGTATTTAACTAATCTTTTTTGCAGAAACTATTGGAGTATTCACTTAACCCGTAGAGATACGATCATACTTAACTCCCTATTTAATTTTAAAATTAAATAAAAGGAAATATTTCAGTGTAGCGACCCACGATTACGCATTTTAGTCTCAGGGAGATTATGATTAAAGCAAGTGAATGTTGTTGACAGAATTGATGGAATGCAAAGGTGGGAGGAAAGGGAGTACCCCGAGAAAACCCACGAATACGATGTGCACTACAAACTGACTTGACCGTGGATCGAACCAAGAACCCAATACACCAGAAGTAAGCACTCTACCACTAAGCCCCCGTGCCCCCGCCCATTTAATTGTCTATTAAGGTATATACGGTTGTTTTCTGAATTTTCTTCTTACAGCAAATACTCAAAAGTACAAATCCATGTGGGTCTCTATTTTTACGACGTCATAAAATGCATAATTCCTTATATCTCGCTTGCTATATTAGATATTGACAAAAAATGTTCACTTTATTTCAGAGCCCGATAAACGCTTGGAATTGTCCAAAGAAAATTTAGAGCTGAATTCACCTTTCGATCGAAATTGTACTGACTAGTCTGAGGTACTCACTTAACCCATAGAAGTACCATCTTATTTAAATTTTGTTAGGATCAATAATTGTTTTCTGAAATTTCAAGATCTAATACGCTTTTATTGTCTCTGTAGCTGCTAGATGTACTAGCTGGAAGTTTTAGGTAAATACATATTTCTAATACTCTTTACAAATGTCAAAATATATTTTACAAAGCTTTTAAAATTTAATCTTGGTAGACCCCATGATGTTCTTAAACTCCATGGAAATACCTAATTATTTTAAGATGAAATTGCTACTGATGCTTATTAACTTTCCATGACCGGTTTCGGAAATTTTACCACGTAACACGAAAACCCCATAACTATATGGATCCTCCCTTTATTTGACAATATCTTGATAGTCATATTTTAATTAAATTTCTAAATTGTACTGTCTAATATGCAAGCTCCACGTACCTATGGTGTCGCTTTTTATTTCACCATATTTCGGTAACTGTTAGGCGTACCGACTTGCGGTTTCGGTAAACACACACCTCTAACGTTCTTTAAAACGTTATTAAGACATATTTTAGAATATTTAGAAATGAGAGTTCTGCGAATGTCATGGTACCCGAAAACCCCCATGAGGGCGTGTGTAGTGTATTTAATTGTAACTACTTTTGAGGTGTTGTAAGCCCTCGTAATTACGTTTCCGAAACTGCACCACCTAGTACGCAAACCCCACACTTCTATGGTGTCGCTCTTTATTTTCCCATATCTCAATATCCCTAAGGCTTACCGAGTTGAGGTTTTAGGTAAACAAATGTCAGTTCCTTACATTTTAGAGACATACATTTCCACATATCTAAAAAATACAGACATTAGGTACCCCATGGTACCCCAAACACCATTGGGGTACCCACTTACTTTTGAATAGTAATACATTTTGAGTTGTTCAGCATCAATAAACACTTTAGTTTTTCTACGTGCAACCCAAAAGTCCATACCTGACCGAATAGATTTTGTCCATTTAATCTCAAAAATGTTAAGATACTTTGTATTGTTAAGTACAACCAAGTTAAGCACACTGAATTTAATATTTTAAATATTTTCTGATTTTTGTTTCAGGTATTTCGTGCATCAAAACAAAACCAGGATTCTGCTTGGAAGGCAGTGAAAAGAAGCAGTGTAGGTTGTTGCTAAAAGTACGTCCTTTCTGAAGACAGACCCAATTGTATTTACATTCTTTTGTACGAATATATAACCCTAATAAAGATACTGTACTACAAATTATTTCTTTCTCCCATAAATTAGAATAAAATATTATCTCTGTTTAAAGAAAATGTTTGTTAGTGTTAAGTCATTTCAACTCTTTTTCTCTGTAATAAGAACATTATCCCTCGCAATATTTTTTATCTTTGTGCTATTACGATTGGATGAAGTAAAATTATATACGAAGCACTATTATTTCAGACATGCATTAATAACTAATGTATTGTTCTGTATGTAAGGCAATGTGTATACTGAACATGTCTAGCGAAGGTGTTGTTTTATTGGGAATCCGAAGAAAGAAAGAAAAAAAAAGTTGGACTTACCAATACGTCTCTGAATTCTGGACTAATCCAAATTATCCAGAGAAAACATTATATATTTCTTTGTTGCTATTTCAGATGTATCCTTTGTCCAAGTCATATGAAACGGAGACTTCATACATCGCTATACTTTGTATGAACTATATTCCGTATTTACTTGATCACTTTGTAACTTTATCTAGTGTTGACAAGGCCGCAGGTGTTAATCGAATAGTTTAGTGTATCACTCATGTCACCTTGTGACTAAGGTAGGTCCTGTCGGTATATATATGGTACTGGGTTCAATTAGCGATAAAATACATTTTTAGCGTTAAACAAATGCAAAAATCTACACGAAATTAGATACCGTGATCTCTGACTTACGGATAACACCAAGCAACTAATGGTACTGAGTGTGATTGAGTTTACTAATTACTATTTGGCTAAAATCAGTGTTCCTTTATGTATAGTTCTTTTCGTGCTTTGAATTGCAAAGTTTGAAATAACCGTTTTAAATTATTGTGTATATATATCTTCCGAGTAATTCTGAGAATCATTGCTCTTTAAGCAATGTATGAGACTGTTAAACTGCTCGTTGCTTAAAATGTTGCACTAAGAAGGATGCATCCAGGAAAGTCCAAATTTTGCAGAATGTCTAGAGCAGGGAAGAATAAATATGTTTAGTCGATGGCTGCACAACGCCTCCGCTGTCACCACGTTGTCACACAGCGAATACAGCGGACGTTTAAGAATATTCTGCACTTACTATTAGGTATCTGCCTGGGAACTTTGGTGCAGCCACCCAGTCTCCTTCTTGGTGTTGCATTTTTAATGGCGAGTACTGAGTAGGAATCATCTTGTGAGCGAACACGTTTTCGGCTGTCAGCATACTTTTAATTATTGTGACATTAAAAATAAAGATACCTGTTAATTAAAATGTACACAGAAGTTATTTCTGGAAAATTCTATTCAGGCCTCTTGTGGTAACAACTGCACTTTAGAAGAAGATACTATTAAGGAAAAGAATGAAGTAAAATAATCTTTATATCGTACAAGCAATGGATGATAACAGCTTAATAAATGATTGTACGTAAATCTTGTTTGAGTTTGAATATAGGATTGTATATGACTGTGCATTTTGCATTATTGTTGAAGTGCTGCAACTAACTGCAAACCATATGATAAATTCTTACAGTAATATATCACATATTGATTTACTCTGTATGAAAACGAAAATAGTTTAACATATGGTTAACCTTCTTTGTGCCCATAATTTTAAAATTAACGCTTGTGTCACTTTTCAACACTTGGCTTTGCAGTAGCTTTCCAACGAATTAGCAGGAAGCCCAAACTTACAGGACACCCTGCAGGTAAATACATTTCTTTCGACAGTTTCACTGCTCTAAACTAAGATTTGAAAAGTGTAGCATTGTTAATTTTATTATTATTGGCACAATGGAGATCAACCATATTTTAAGCTATTTTTGTTTCCATACAGAGAAAAACAATATGTGACAACATTACAGTAAGAATGTATCATGCATTTCTCAGTATGTTGCAGCACTTCAATAATGGTGCACTATACGTACAATCTAGATCCTGAATATGTCCAATCCATATATTACAACAAGGGCAATACGTATGCGATACAGGTAAAATCCGTATATTTCATATGGACAATCTATAAGCTACATACATCCAATCCATACATTACATATGGCCAACCTGTACGCGACATACGTATAATCTATATGCTGCATGCAGACAGTCTGTAAGCTACATATGTGCACTCTGTATGGTGCATACGGATATTCTGTATGCTGTATCGGGACAAGCTGTGTGCGACATAAGGAAAATCTGTATAATACATACGTACAATACGTATACTGTATCTAGTCGTACGTACGGGGCACAAGTACAATATAGATGCTGTCTCGGGGTTGAACGCAAGAAACACACGTACAGAACGTATATTGTATACTTCTTGAAATTATGCTCCGTCCTGATAGTCAGTGTGTGTCGTCATTATTAACCCACATGCTACATACGATCCTGACGTCACAAAGCTAGATATCACCTCCGTATATACTTGTTATTGAAGATTACGTCATACGAATGACGTCATTGCACTTATGCAGACAGTTTGTATAATACATACTTCTTCAGCTATACGTTTGCTGCAGGATGTTATATACGGTTGTACGTTAAGTCCAGAAACTACAGGAATTACGAATGTAACCTACGTTTTTAAGTATGCCACCTACATTTTTTTTTTCTCAGTGTAGTACTGAAAATTGTCTGAGCCATGAAAATTTTCAGATTCTTTAAAAGATCTTTCACTTTTTAACATTTTTATACATGATTTCAATCAATTTTATGAATACTGAGGAACTGTTACTTGATCACTGATATTTGTTAAGAACGGAAAATTTTCCGGAAAAGTATAGAAGAAAATTTTCCACCTCACACCACGGCTGTACAACGATGTAGGAATAAGTGGAGTATGCTTTTATGAATCGGAAAATTTTCATCACTGCCTCTGTGTCTTTTAAAACACACAAAATATACTGTACTTACAAATCAGTTTAGTACCTTTGTTTTATGGATGTATTTGTAGTACCTTGTTAAAACGTTTGTCTTCAAACTGTCAAATATAAATCGCAGCAAATTGTGTAATCTGCTGCCACAAAAAAGTGTCCTATTTTTCAATCTGTATAAGGAAGAGATACTATACTATTTTTCGATCGATATGGAAAAACAATATTTTTCCATACTATTTTACCATAAATTATTGTCAATAAACTTTGTTACTTTTGAATGAATGAAGCGAGATAATTTTACTATGATGTTTTAAAAGCTGGTCATTTTAGGGGGCCAGGAAACCATTTAGGGGGGGGAACCGTTTATTATTAAGATTCCCTTTATCCAAAAATAACTTCTCCAATGAGTCACCGATAGTATTTCGCAAAAGCATACTTCATCTGATGCTTAGATATCTAGAAGTGCACTTCATTGTTGGTTTATTATCCCTTATTTGAAATTTTGTAATAACCTATATCCTACTGCTGGTTCCTAAAACGATATAATTGTTAAATGATATGCGTAAATACAAAAGTAAGGGCAACACATTTAATGTCTCTTCAAAAGAGTCAATAGAGTGAAATTGCTAATGATTCCATAAAACATAAATGAAATTCAAAGACAGCGGTATGAGCGTTGGAGAAGTCATATATACGTATGTGTTCTTGGGGCGAAGTTATTCGAGCACAGATAGGAATTCAATGGGTATTGCAAAATATCGCTGTGGGGTAGAGGAAGATGGTGCTGATTGAAACAGTATTATAGAAAAGAGATGACAATTGTGTAGTAAGCATACCAGGATCTTTCAAGTCAGAGTCTTTGTTCTGTGGTCATCGGGAGAGAGGGTAAGGTGACAAATAATTAGAAAGAAGGGGTTGTCGGAAAAGATTGAAAAACTAAATTTCAACAGCGTAAATGAAGTAATACGTTCCTAAAGTACGAAATGCTTCGGCGCTAGGAGCTTAGGGTGGCAACCAAAATTCACTTTTGCATTTTTAATGGTCTCAGGGTAAAATTTTATTTTTTGTTATCTGAAATGTTTACTACAAAAGTTTTGAAACAATTACCCAATATTTAGTGGTCGCTCAACGCATCCATTAATTCACTTAAAACGACTAAAATGTATAAATTCAAAAATATGTTTGGAAACATCCTTTAGTAATATTTTTTACGAATGTATATTTTTTCAGTATTTAAGTTTGCTAAAGTATATTCAACAGAACAAACAAGCAAAAAAAAAAAAAAAAAATGCTTTGACTGAGAATCAATTTACTTGGGATGAGAGAATATCTTTCTATACTGCTCTACAACTTGAAGAAATTGGGCCTGATCTTCCGGATTAGTCAGTTTTCCGTTGAAGTTTTGAATCAGAGCAATTCCTCGTTCTGCCAGATCATTTACAACATGCAGAGCTTTCACACGCTCTCGAGCCTCAAGGAAAGTATCGTTCATTTCCCATGTTTTCAGGCTTTTCTAATAAAAAGTCCATGGAGATCTCCAGTGCTTCTAACAGCTTTCTGGTGTTCCTGGAAACGAAGTCACTAAGTGCTTTATCCTTCGTGGTGTCCTCATATCTTAAGTGCACAAGTTGTTGTTCTTCACTTCCATCCCTAAATAACACTGCAACCATGTCTTTCTTCACTTCTGTCGGGACTTCAGGATCAAAGAAACTGAGACCAATAAGTGGTTCGCTCAAATGCGACAGATGTTGTGAGAAGCTGTACACTGCTGTTTCTGCAATTTTTGCAGTAACATTCTTATAGAAATAGATGCGTCTTAAAAGATTCAGGTCATTCCTGGGAGCTGAAAGCGCAAGAGGAGAGAAATACCATGCCTTCAAATACACTGCGACGACAAATATGTTGAAGTTGCGAAGCCCGTTCAACTCACGATATGTAAGCTGAAGCTGTCACCGAAAGAGATACATCTTCAGGCAAAAATCAATTTCGCCATCCATTATACATAATGGTAGACTCCAGGAACGTAGAAAGTGATACCGCCTGGAAAAACTTCGCCAAAAAATATGAGAGCAAGTTGTAAAAGTTCTTTGTAATCATTCTGGGTTGATAGTGCGTCAGTTGCTGCTTGAAGAAAGATATCAGTTCATACTTTACTGAGGTCAAAACCTCTGCGACAACTTCGTCCTGGATTCCGGTATCGAACTTTAGGTTGTCAATTGAGTTCCATGCTTCAGAGAAACATTGAAAGAGTTTTGTGTGTGGACTCTTGAAGCACCTAAAACCCTATCGAACACTCCCGCCACAATTAGTTCCATTATGTGATACCTGCAAAGGACTCTGATCAGATCCTTCTGCATTTTCTGTTCTAGCAGAGTACAAACTTCATTTTGCGTCCCCGTGTTAGATGCTGTTGTCAAAGCACATGAAATGTATACATGTGAATAAGTTCCGCTGCTCCAGCAATTAAAAACAGCTTCAGACTGCGTTATGACTTCCACTCGGAATAGCAGCACTTCTAATAGTTTCGTGTCACCATTCCCAGAAACGAGAACCGGTATGCGATTGACTGATTCCTTAGAAGTGAGATAAAGTAACAACTTATCATCCCAATGCACTGTAAGATGGGATGGTGGAAAAGACGAATATATTTACTTTATATTTTCCCTTCCTATTTCTTGAGCTTACTATTTCTGTATCGACGATGGAAAAGACGAACAAATTTCACAAGCGATTTCCTTGCGGTTCCTTCTGCGTGCTTTTCTAATAAATTCCTTATTAACAGAGATTTCTCGTGAGCTGCAGCCCAAAGCTACCGCTCCAGCAAATAGTGGCATTTCTGTCGCTAATTTTTGCACGTAGTACTGAAGACAGCTCTGATGTAATGATGGCTGGTCGACACAACGTTGGCTTCTTTGTAACGGATATCCTTCGGGAAGTACGATCTGTATAATCTGAGTCGTCACTATTTTCGGTAGCCTTGTAGAAACTGTCAGTAGCATCATCATTGTTGATTGAGCATTTGCTGAAAGCCTATCCATTTTTTCATTATCTTCTTGGTCTTTTTTTTTTTCCCAGAGTATATTCATGATTCCTAAAGTGTATTTCACATTGTATCTTGTTTAATGTAAAATAATTGTAATAAATACTAGCTTTGAGAAGAAAATCTCAGGTAAAATGAGAAAGTCAAATGACATCACAAGTGCCCAATATAATATACTCGTCACGCACCCTATATATGAGACCTCTAAACATATCATCACAAAACTTTACAATGTGGTGAATACACCCGGAGGTCATATGGTGTAAGTGTGAAAACTGTACCTCAAAGTTGAGGTGATCCAGGTTAAGATGCGCTGAATTGCGCATGTAATGCTTAAATAACGTAAACGTAGCTATAAGTTTGAGCAAGTTGAGCGACCTTTAAATATTAAAATACTTTCATGAAATTTTGCACACATGCTTAGGTAACCAAAAGGAATAAATTTAGGGATATTGTCTCAGCTCATTCCGACTAAACCCACATCAAGCAGAATAATTAAAAAAAAAAAAAAAAAATCTAAAATACAAATGAAAATTTGATTGTTGAACCTAGCCAGAGCTAAGTTGAGAAATTTGTCTTGGATTTAGGTGGACATCTTTAATGTTCTAGGGCGGTAGTTCCCAAACTTTTTTTTGACTGACTACATTCTTTACTGAACGCTCATGACATTGCGAAACACTTATTTGATTTTTTTTTTATTAATAAATCAATCCTATAATGAAGTGAGTATTGCTGCCACTGGAGGCGTCGACTACTACATACTCTCAGAATTGATTTTAAACAATTATTAAATGCTTAATGATTTTTAACTATTAAAATTTTGCGACACTCTTCAGGATACTCAACTTTTCGTTTATTTATCTAAATTTTGTTATTCAACGAAATTACGCGCAATATCTTGTGTTCATCAAGGATTCTCCGGAGAAAGGGAGATCAAATGGATTCGTTTACCCTCGTCAGGAACTTTGAAGCAGTAGGATGTTTGTACTAGTGTATGTAAATGATCATATGATCACTCGGGTAACATTGCATATTTGCCGTTCTCTAAAATAATAAAGTAGTCTCGTCGGCTGTGTGCGACCTCACTATATGTTCTTGCCTCCTAACCTATGCTACTGGCTACAGACCTGGATGATCTATAGGTCGGACATTTGAACAAAACCTCAGTCATTTTTACACATTATATCTAGTATCTCATCCCATCAGTCTAGAAGTGAAGATATATATATACTTTGAGGAAATGAACTTTTTCTGCTCCTTATCCGTTTTCGTGACTTGATGTTCAGTGTGTTAACTAAAAGCTAATAATATACCGAAGGGAAAGTGTAAAGTAAATATGTGCATAATGTAAGGGTGCATGCCGCCCGAACTTGTCACCCAAGATGAGCACGTTTTAATAGCAAGTTAAACAGAGGAAGAACCTGAAGAGGTTCGCGTACCAAGGCCATTCTCAAAAGAGCCGTGAATTAATCGACACGTTCCAATGTGCACATGAATTATGTATGAACTTTAATTACATGGTCTTCTCACTTATCCTGAAGAAAATTAACGTCGAAGAACAATACTGAGTCATGCAGTTACGAGAACTCCTTTTTAGTACTAGAAAAATTGGCGGACATCCATTACTGAATGGAGTTCATCTTTCTTTAAGAACCATTCATTTTGATGAAATAAATAAGAGGGAACAAACTAATTTTGTGTTTCAAATGAAACATAAAGAAGATATTTGACGAAGTCTTTGTATATTATGTTTAAAAATACTTTACTGGAGACCTTTTAATGGATAAAATGCCGCTGAATTCAAGAATTATGTTTGAGTGAAAATATCTGATCAGATATTTTGATTAACAGAGGTAGTTATATGTAGTTTGAGGTCAGAAACCCATGTTGAAAAAGGCGGCCAGATCCTATATTTAAAAATTATCCTGGAGTTCGCTTGGGAAGCAGTCGAAATGTGTAAGTTCTAGATTACAAAACGAGATCATTAACGATTTGTCGTCGCCGCCCGTGGCAGTTTACCGCGTGAGAAGTGTACCCTTTCATATTACACAGCGTTTTGGCGCGAATGAAAAATATGCGAGCAGGGTTGTTTTGCAACTGAAGAAATAAAATCTTGTGACTGGTCGTGTTGTGGTGGTTCTTGCAATGGAGAGACGCAAAAAGTGTCCTTTACTCGCCTTGTTAAGACAGACAGACAGAAAGCAAGCAAGCAAAAAAACAAACAAACAAACAAAAAGACATATGGGTTCACCCCTTTTTTAGAGAAGTGGTATATATATATTAGAAACTTGGTCGCCACGTTCCTCCCCCTTAGGGTAAGCATTTTGATCAAAGTAACACGATAAAAACCCAAGCTAGCGAGGAACAAACATTATTGTACTCATTTATATTCATTAACACGGTAATGTCCAGTAACTGAAATTTCCAAACGAGATCAGTGACGATATATATATATATATATATATATATATATATATATATATATATATATATATATATATATTTGACGATTCTCTCAGCTTAGAAGGATGAAACTGAGTGTGTCAATTCTTCATTTAAAATAAGCAGTCCTGTGCCCTTGCGTTTATGAAAATTTCTGTTTTAAGAGGGCAAGAGGGCAACTTCATTTTATTATATAAGACAGAACGAAACTGTGTTTGTCTGCGAACTCTAGACCTCCAAAATGATTTTGATAATTTTTGGTACGTAACAGGACCATAGCCTAACCTAGATTTCTATCATGTTAGTTTGATTAGAATGTTTGTCCTAAGGAGAGAGATGGCAGTCAAAATTTACGCAAAAAATTTTAGTATCTAGCGTCAGGGGCTGCAAGCGGACATCTGCATATACGTATATAAAAAGTAATGTAACCGTGTTTGTGTGCAAACTCTTTCTAGATCATTGGGGGCGATTATGATTATTTTTGTTACATGATTGGACGATATCCTAACTTGTGTTCTTATCGTATTACTCGGATTAAACTGCGTATTCTAAGGAGAAGCGAGCGGTTCAAAATTGATGCAGGCTCACAATCTTCTCAATTAGGAAAATTAAACTTGGTATATTAATTCTTCATTTAAAGTAATAAGGCCTGTGACGCAGCATTTTTAAGAATCCCCGTCTTATGGGAGGAGGCGACATCTTCTGTATATATATATAAAATATAGAAAAATGAGTGTAACCATGTTTGTCCCTCAACTCCTCCTAGACCGCTGAACCTATTTGATGATTTTTGACACTTAACTTGATCCTTGTTTGGCTTAGGATGTTATCGTGTTACTTTGATTATAATACTTATCCTAGGGGTTTCAAAATTTGAGAAAAATTTAATATTTCACAAGTCTTATAACTTAGATGAAACTTGGTACATCAGTTCTTCGATCTGTCCCGTGTCCCGGCGTTTTCAAAAATTCCCGTTTTAAACTAAGCATCACCTTTCTCATATAAAATGAATGAAACTGTTTATCCGCAAACTGCTAGACCCCTGGACTGATTTTAACGATTTTTGGTGTGTTAGGACCATGGCATAACCTAATTTTCTATCATGTTACTTGATTAAAATTCACATCGTAAGGGAGAGCGAGAAAGGTGAAGATTTATGCGAAAATTTAATATCTCAGTGTTCTCAAGAAGATGGAACTTGGTATATAAATTCTTCATTTAAAATGATGGACCCATAACCATACGTTTTTGAAAATTGTTCTTGTAAGGGAGGTTATATATTTTAAATCAATGTAACGATGTTTGTCCGCGAAAGCTCTGGATCGATTTTGATAGCTTTTGTACGTGGCTGGACCAGTCTAACTTGGGTTTATGTAATGTTACATTGGTTACAATATGTATCCTAAAGAACAGTGATTCAGATTTATTCGAAAAATTATCTCACAGTCCTCTAAACTTAGGCAGATGAAACTTAATAGCCCTACATAAATTCTTTATTTAAAATAAAAGAACCAATTTCCCACTTTTTTTGCTGAAAATTCCTGTTTTAAGGGGTAGCAAAGGCGGCATGTTCTACAGAAGGTTGTTCGCTTTATATCCGACCATTTTAGACGTTCACGCGCCTTAAGAGTTACCGCGCCGCCACTACCAATCATATTATATTGGACCTCTAGCATTGTAAACTATCACACGACATCTCAGTTTCAATTGCAGCAAGCTCAGTCACACGACAGGCATGGAAATTTGTCGTACTCCTTCCTGCAAGTTTTCCATAGAACATCCAGGGTGCGCTGGCGGCGATGTTGAAGATGACGTTTCAACAGCCCAAATTCGCAAAAATCCATTGCCTGGCATTTCACAGGAATATCTTCAAACGGAATGACAAGAATTCCTAATTATTCTGCCATTTCCTGATAAAAGCGTAATGATTTTTCTGGTAGTATGACTCGAAGCCTTGTCCATATGGATCATCACCTGGTTCGCGTACATTCCATACAATTGTGGGATGTCTCTTAGATAGATAGGGATCAGAATAGATTCTTGGAAATATCTTGCTTTCACCTTCACGCTTTTGTCCACCTTGCATATCAGTAATTTACCCTAATACAACCATAACTTACCGTAACAACCATAAAGCCACGAGGAGAGCTTTCCCTGCAGTGACGAACAAAATTGCTGCACACTTTGCCGTCAGTGTCACGGTATATGATCACCATGAGTGAGATGGAATATTCATCCATTGTGACAACTTTCTTCTATTTGGAACCCGCCAGGTACTTTTCATATAGTTTACTGCAATTCGTCTTGCGTTCGGCAATGTGACGCGATAATAGGTGGTGTACAAGGACCTTCCGCACACACTTAAACCGGAGGCGCTTGCGAATTGTTTTGTTCACAGTTGACGGTGCGAGGTGGAATCTGTGGCCCCATACGTTGCGTCGGAGGATTTTTCTTGGCACGGTAGTCGACGGTCACCTTAGCACTACGGGTGTCGCTTTGTTTTAAGCCATGTGGTTTTTATAGATAGATATTTCGTAAGAGGAGCCTGTTGTGTGTAACGGATCACAATAGCTTTCGCGCTAGTCACCAATGCGTACGTACGAAAACTTAGCATGGAAAAGGGCCATTACATAACCCTCCCAATACCCGTTATTTTCGGCGCCATTTGATAACATTCACTATCAGCATCCACGTACCTACAAGGTCAGACATACACTGCTCCCGCCAGCAAACACATAGTTCCAGCATGCTACGCCAGGTGGCAGCACTGAATTGAAAATGATTGGATGTACAGCGAACAACATCCAATATGTATATAAAATTAATGTAACGATGTTTGTTCACGAACTCCTCCTAGCTTCGCCGATTTTGACGATTTTTGGTACATGTGTACCTTCGCCTACCTTATGTTTTAGCATATTTTCGGCAAGGAAGGGGAAGGATTTGACTACTTATATATATAATATACTATAAACCAATCCCAAGTTCCTTCTTTATGTCGTTGATTTTTTGTATATGAATATTTTAACTGAGAAGGCATTGCTGCGTCCTAATGTTAATGTTCCCCAGATTTGAAATTCCTCTTTCTCCTAATTTTTCTACCTGCTAAATAATAGAGGATAACGGATTTAAAAGAGCAATAACATTGAATATTTGTTCTCTTTTGCAGGTAAGAGTGCTGCAAATAGTTTATCATATTAATAATAATTGGAGTAATGTTCTGATTCCGAATCTGAGGTTTCCGATGGTTGGAGGTAAATGTGTATTGGGTAAGTAGAATTTATTTTTTCTTATTAGTCATGAATCAAGTACTGAATCATTGATTGAAATTGATTTTTATATTATTATTATTTTGGCTCATTATCTGCATAGTAAACTGAAATGTAAGAGTAGTGGGTAATACTTTAGAAGGATAAAAGTAAAGTACTGTTCATGCATTCGTAACTATCTTCCTGTAAACCTTTGTCATATCAGTGCGTTTCAATTTTCTATTTTGTTTTAAAGTTAGAGGATTGTTTGTAAAGATAGACTCCACCGTCACTTACAATTAGCATGCAAAAAAGCAGTTTTTGCGGGGAGGGGGGGGGGTGCGGTTGGTGGTTTTCTCCATAAGACTTTTTTTTTTTTAAATACAATTTTGCAGTTGTTTCCGTTTTTCCCCATTTAAGTACCATCTTTGTCTTCCTGTAGTAGATTCTACAGTTTAAAAGTACACGCAAAATTCACTACTCATGAGTTTGTTTTCAATCCAAGGCTGCTTATCTTAATGGGTTTTCAGACTGGTATTTCTACGGTTTGCCAGCAAACGCAAGTTATGCAACCCAACATATCATATTGCCAATTTGGTTGCTTAACCACACTGTCTTACCGATTACCTAGATTGAAATTTGCGGGAAAGGAAAACAGTGAATTGGCTTAGGATGTGTGTGTGTTAGTTTTGATATAAAATTTCGCTTATATTTATTATCCGTTTTGAAACACTGGTGTAAGCTTCAGATATTCTATTAGAATCTAATGCAATTTCATTGTGTGAGTTGTTAGTTTATTGGTAGAAAATCTCTATTATTCTTAATTTTGATTTTAAGGTTAGTGTCCCTTTCAGCAGCGAGGTTATATGAGACGTGAACCTACTGATTAACGTGGAATCCGAACCACATGAGCTCCCACCGTGTTCATTATTCGTTTAACAACTATCTTTATTCTTACTATCGTGTGAATGCTTTTGAAATAGGGAACTTAAGTATAGCGCTTTTAAACGTCTCTCTTTCGAATTTTAACGACCTCAATAAATGCTATGTATAGATGATACACTTGTTCCGCGTAATCTCGTACATAAATTGTCTTTAGCTTCTAGAAGTCACTAACTGAAGCAGGCCCAGATCCAGGATTTTCTGAGGGGGTGCAATCACTACATTTGAATTAAATTTGAATTTTTTAAATGCTTGTAGGCATCTGTGGTGTGAATAAGGAACGTTGTTTTGCTTCGTGAATCCTTTTCTTCAACCTTCAAAAAATCAACTTACAGGAAACTATTGTTTTGACAAAACTACGCTTTAAGCCCCAAACAGAAGCATAACGGCAAAAAGTTTCGGAAAGTGTTGCTATTTTCACTGCTAGCTCCTCATTTTAAATTGTGTGTATTTACAAAGAAGGGGGTGTACGTTCACTGGTGCATCTCCCCTAAATCCGGCCTGAACTGAAGTTCTAGTTTATCATAGTTGTGAACGACAGTATTGTTTCACGAAACCTTAACTACTGCATTTATGATTAATGGGTCACTTGGATCACGATTTTAATCCGGGTCATCCGGAACTGGCTCTCGATTCTCAGACCCAGTGACCCGGAAGAAGCCGAAATATCTCTGCGGCATTACTGCAAAATTTTATAGTTGATTATTGATTATCACTACTCGAGCTCAAACATTCAAGTTTGATTGATGTGACATTTTTTAAAATCAAGAATATAATTTTGTCTTTATGAGCGTAAAATGAGTGTTGTTTGAAGTTAGAAGAAGTGTAAGCAGTACTTATTCCGGATATACTTCCGGAAGTGGCGTCGAAGAGTTTCGACGGAGTTGCCTATGACATATTAAATTGTGACTGTATCATCCTTGTACAGAGCACATCCTTTAGCAAATTGTTCCAGAGCATCCCCCTCACATATTGATGTTTCTCACTGGACAAAATTTTCTGGAAGAAAGCCTGAGTGTAAGATTGGTGCCAAAATTAAACATGCACGAGAAACTGGAGCATGATAAAATTAACACACTCATTATAATGCTTAATCAGAAATAATTTGTTGGAAAGAAAGTCTCTCTTTATGTAATTCAGTAGATACTGAGTACCGGAGTAGGTTACGTATAATGTATAAGATCCTAATATTATTTTGGGAACATTCTTTGAAGAACGAAATTGAGAATGTACAGACAGTTGGGCTCATAGACGGGTGTAATGTGAAGTGGAAATGCAAACAAAAAGAGTAAGAATTATACAAGTTCAAATTGTACCAGGTAGTGCATGTTTAGCATGTACATAGCATAATAGGGAGTACAGAACAAAAACATTTCAGAGGAAGAAACATGTAGAACTAAATAAATACCATCTTGTTTACGAAAGATTACACAGTGGAACTAATTTTTCTCATTCTTTGTGAGACGATACCATTTGCTATTGTTGTTTTGACTTCCGCAATTTGATTCATAGTGTTTAAGAAATACAAGCTATATTTCAAATCCGAAGAGGCTTTATGTGCATGTTTTTTATATACATATATTTTCATATAATTTTTCCAGTAGTACTGGACAGTGGAGAATAGACGGTTCAGCCATACCTAACTCACTCTCTACATTTCTTCTAGAGTGAGAGGGTATGAAACAGAAAGTATTTCCATATTGACCTCTTACGTATCCAGGGATTTTGTATTTTGTCTGGAATATGCCAGGACAAAATTGTCAAAATTTGGCTTCCATAGAGTTGATTATTTAACAGAGTAATTTGTGATATTGTAATACAGAAATTACTGTAATATAAAATTTCTCATATTAGGTTATTTAAATAGAAATCTTTATATATGTGGTGCCTAGTATCAAAAGCTGCCAAATCCATTTTTACCGAAATTGATATATATATCGCTTGTTATATGTTTGATCTAAATAAATTTTATGGAAACATAATTTTGTTTCACAGCTTAATATTTCATACTAAAAAACTAGTTCAAATATGGGACTTTGTACGCATGTGTTGGAGCTTCACTGCACGTTTTGCGAGATTACTCGAAACTAAGCGAAATGGATATGGCGGATTTTGATACTATATAGGCGTTTCATTATGTGTCTAAGTCAATTTAATTATAGATCTGGCTTGTTAATGACAGTTCAACTCCATCTGAAGATTGAACCTAGAATCACTCTTACTAGAAGCGAGCGAACTTGGAGAAAATTATGTAACGCTTAGTTTGCGTTAGAAGAATTCCGAGGACATAACGTTGTGTAGTATACCGTCCGACATTTACTCTTCTTTACACAAAGCAGTTATAATTTGTGTGAAATTAGTGGAAAATCTGTTACTTGTTTTTCTTCATATGAAACGCATGAAGTAAAACGAACGAGACTAATTCGCAATAATTAGCTCTGAAAATGTGAGAAAATAGCGGAAGGTTAAATCATCATCAGGGGCATTCATTAGTTGTCTCTTTGTTCATTCATGAACCATGGGGCCGCGGTGGCTCAGTGGTAGAGCGTTCACCTCTGGTGCTAGGGATCTCGGGTTCAAACCCTGCTCCTGCCAAGTGAACTTTGTGGTGGACAAACACCGTGTGCGTGGGTTTTCTCGGGGTTCTCCAGTTTCCTCCCACTTTCTTCATTCCACCATTTCATTCATCTCTCGCCATCACCGTCTCCTTTAGCCTAACCGGCATAACGTGGGACGTAAAACTCACAAATTCATGAACCAGTGAGTGAGTGAGTGAGTGAGTGTGTGTGTGTGTGTGTGTGTGTCGTACAGTGTCTATTTTCATAAGTTGCTTAGTTTCCGTAGTGTAAGAAGTCTGTCTAGCAACTTTTTTTTTTTTTCATCATTTCATGCTCGTAACACTCGAATGCACATGCGGAACATTGATTTTTGTTTGTGTGTGTGTCCAAGGACACGTTGGTTCCAGCATCTTGCATTTCTTTGTTGGTACTTCGATTGTAGTACCTGTCTGAGAAAGGGGAAAAAAGCGTCTATGCTTATCGAATGCGTTCAAGTTCTGTTGAGTGATTTCTACGCTGCCGTATGTTCCTTTCTTTTCTGTACTGTATTCGAGAAAATATGGATATGTTGTATGTACTTCTCCAATCGCAGTGATAATAAAGTATTAAGAAAGATTTGGTATTAGTACTCCGTTATTATAATGAAATTGAGTATTGTACTGTATGGGGCAGAAACATGGACATTGCGCAAAAATGAAGAAAAAAAGTCCTGAAAGCTTTCAAAATGTAAGTGTGGAGTAGAATGGAGAGAATTATTGGGTCGAGCGGAAAACGAATGATGGGGTGTTAGAAATGATGGCGGAGAAAAGAACAATTTTATATATTGAGAAAAGGAAGAGAAACTGTTAGGGACATTGTCTAAAAAGGGACTATATCATGAGGGACGTGCTAGAGGGTATGGTGGAAGGAAAGAGGAGGAGCGAAGGAGACCACAATTAATGGACGATATCAAAACAGAAAAGACGTACGTGAAAACGAAGAGGTTAGCTGAAAATCATGGGTCATGGAAACTTTTCAGTTGCGGCAAGTGACCTGCCAATAATGGCAGAATACCTATGATGATGATCATGAAGTGTTGTTCTGCAATTGAATCGGTCATTGCAGAAAGGGCATATGTTACAAAAACAAGTTTTCGAGAAAAATACAAAAAAAATCGTTTAGTTCGTACGTGTGTGCTCTTACCGAAATGGCATATCATGTGGTTTGACAGTGAAGGTACGCTAATACGAGGGTCACTACAAAAGTTGTGAAATAACATACATACTTAAAATCAACTTAACACTTACATTTTCTCAAAGTTTTCACAATTACACTGTACACACTTTTGCGTCCTCGAAAACCACTTTTGGAAGCAGAGTTGCCAGTCTTTTTCTTCAAGTGTTGAAAGTTCATTCTCGTAAGCCACTACAGCTTCTTCAGGGCTGCAAAATCTCTTCCCACGCATGCGATCTTTGATCCTAAGGAACAGAAAAAAATCACACGGGGCCAGGTCAGGGCTATACGGCGGATGTCATAAGTTTGATTTCCGTAGATTCTAAAAACAATTGTGATGTTGGCCGTGTGTGCGGACGCGTTGTCATGATGAAGCAGGATCCCACGCAGTCCAGTTCTTGGACGCCGTTCCCGAAGCTTCTGGAACACTTTTGTTAGGCAAACATTGGTGTACCACTGAGCAGTAACAGTCCTTTGTTCTTCAAGTGGAACAGTTGCAACATGACCAGATTTGGAGAAGAAAGTTGCGACCATCCTCTTCCCCACACTTCGCGGTCGCTTTACTTTCGTGGGTGGATTTTCGTCTGGAAAGATCCAAACTGTACACCGGCGTTTATTTTCAGGGTCAAATTGATAGATCCAAGTCTCATCACCAGTAACAATGTCAGAGACGCGTCGAGAATTGCTTCCATCAAATCTTGCAAGCATTTCTTCACACCATTCCACACGCATGCGATTCTGCTGTTCAGTCAGTGTGAGGCACCCAACGAGATGAATCCTTCCTGAGCCGAAGATGATCATGAAGAATTTTTGTTACTGTTGGCGGTCCAATGTTCACTGTAGATTCAATGTTCTTGAAAGTTGTTCGAGGATTTTCTCGAATCATTTGTTCCACAGCGGCAGTGTTTCAATCTGACACAGCTGTTGCCGGACGTCCAGCTTTCTCTTCTTTAAGCGATGTCCGGCCTCTTCTGAATTCACCAAACCACCGAAAAATTGTAGCACGGGAAGGAACAAGGTCCCCAAATGCCCCCTACAAACGGTCAAGGCTTTGTGTCTCGTTCAAACCACTTTTGAAATCGTAAAGGATCATTGCCCGAAAATGTTCCCTTTCGAGCTCCATCCTAGACAGCCGAATACTGCTCACATCAACAAACAAGTGAAGGCGATACGGCCACGCCGATAAGCGAGGCGAGTTGTAACTTGCTTCGCTTCTTCGCTCTGGATACCACTACCGAACGCAATTGTTGGAATTCAAATACTGTGCCACAACAATGCGTATCTCAAAACTTTCGTAGTGACCCTCGTATTTTGTGCAAAACAATAATTCTCGATCATTGTTCATTTTTGTAATTGACAAGGTTGAAATTTTGCACATGTGCCCTTTTTGCGCTGACTGAACTGAAAATGAAGAAACGAAATATTATTAATTAGTAACCTACAAATATTATATGACCTACGAAGATTACGAACATTGTACTGCTGCGCGACTTGCTTTGAAAATAAATAAAGATTAACTTAACGTAACCTACGGCAATTTAGTTGAGGTTTGAAAGACCCTAATAAATTTTTAATGTAGAAACGCCTTTAACGATCACTCTGTAATATAATGACCAATATAACTTACTTTAAGACCAACAATACTGTAGTTTATTATTAATAATAAACGGGGAAGTTTTTGTTTTACATGATTTCATTACTCATCATATAATTTACCGTAGAAACATTGCAAGTTGACAGAATAAACATGCTAATAAAGTTACGTGAAGAAAGTGGAAATAACATACTCTAAATACTTAGCAAATAAAATAAAACTAGTTTGATTCATAATATGAAAATAATATTATTTTGGGTATCAGTCTTTTTCTTCATTCCGCTTCATCCCTACTGTCGTCATTCATGCGTTGCTGTACATCTTCATGAGTTCTCGGTCACTGTTTCAATTTATGATAAAACTCTTAATATCCGATCACATAGCTCATAAATTTCTCCAGATCAGCAATCTTCTTGTTGATAGGAACACAATCATCTGGATAAGCTTTCATGTCAAATAATGGTGGGACAGTAGGACAGTAGACTCAGCGTCAAGAATAAAGTACGAGTTTTTTAAAGGCCATCTATGAAAGTGTGAACCAAGTTCTGAATGTTCGACGGTAGATCATTCTCAAAGTACTCTAATAAAAAAAGAGCAAACTTCATCTGGAGTTTTTTCCTTAGCCCTCATGATAAATGTAAAACTTAGCCTGTGTTTGTATTCACATTATGAACATAAAAGACAAAACACTATAAGGCCCGCTATACTCTACAAGATAAATCCTAGGAAATTTCTTAGGATTTATCTTCGAAAAAAATGTTATGACACATCTCGTAGGAAATCTTAGCGTTTTGTGCCATACACGTAAAGAGTCTTCCTGTCTGACCGAATGACGTTTTTCAATATTATGAAATAGTTCTATTTAATAGAAGTACAAAATTGATGAATTCATATATTCATATACTAACTACACTGCACATGCTACGAATATTAATACTAGGCGCTATATTGTTAAATTGGATACCTATATATATATATATATATATATATATATATATATATATATATATATATATATATATATATATATATATATATATATATGGGTGATTCTGAAATTAAGGGGAATTTTGGCACTGGAAAAATCTTAAAATTAAAAATCGAAGAAATAATGTATAATTTATTTTTTACACACCTAAGGGCCAAACAAATACAATCATTACAATGGATGAAATCAAGAAAATATATTTTTTTAAAAAAAATTGTAATTTATTATTTTGACAAACACGGTGGTTACATTAATATCCACGGAGGTTACAAAACATACTCAGTGAAGATATATTTAAGTTTTACTCACTGGTAAAATGTAAGACAATGTAATATTTTGAATTGAATGCTTAATATAGATTTGTGTACACATCTAAAATTGCAGTAAACGTAAACCGGAATGTTCTATTTTCCAAGAAAAGCTGTTCCAACCCTGCAACAATGTCTTTAGTACCCACAGTGGCTCTATTTGCTTTTGAGCATCGCTAGGTTAGAGTAAGAGTACGAAGATCTGAAAACAAGTTGTAGCAGTTCATAAATGCTGTTACATAAAAGAATACACTTTATGGTTGAAACACACTGAGAAAAAATTGTAGGTGACGTACTTAAAAAGATAGGTTACATGCGTAATTCCTGTAGTCTTTGGACAACGTACAGCAGACGTATAACTGAAAACGCATGTTTTATAATACTTTCTGTATAAGTGTTCCATCTATACGTACTTTCCGTATGAAACAATGTCGGCGGTCAGGATCTCACATACAAATGAACGTATATAACATATAGCTGACGAAGATAACATAAGTATATCCATGTGAAATAATTGAAAAAGTATTATGTCAGACATCCTGCAACGGCGTGATGTAACACGTAAGGGCAGTGCCTATGTAGCATACGGATAAGGTATGCTCCGTACTCATTTCTATAGTAAGCAAGAGGATACCGTATATTTGTACAATATACCGCTGTCCAAGAACGGATTTTTCTCTGTGCAGCAGGCACAGAGTTGTATTGTCCCTCATGAAAATGACTGTATTTAGTGTCAGGATTACATTGAAAGCAGCTTAGTCTGCGCATATTTAATGCCAATGTGTTTCTTCCCCATGTCACTTGACGACACTTCCATCCTCTTTAGTAGCTATAACCAATGGAGATTACCCCCTTCATTTCAGTTGTAATTCGCACACTGTCAACAGATGTAAACACGAAGCGTGAGGAACATTTTGTACACAATAACTGCGGCAACCATAATATAACTCGTGATATCAATATATTTACGGAATAGATTACATTTTGTTGATAGTTAACATGGAAGATTGAAGGATTTTACAACTGATTTCAACATATCTATTGTTTTATTCATTATAAACATATGGAGAATTAATAGTTCACTTGTAGCTACAAATGGCTACTTTATTAGTTGAAGCAAAAAAAAAAAAAAAAAATGTAAAATTGACTCGGGCGGAAACCGAACCCAGCACCCTTTGCAGGTGAGTCGTAGATGTTCCTCAATCTGCCACGCCGACACTTGATAACTTCATGCGTCGTACGATATATGCGGCGAGTCGAAAACTTCAAGACGCTTTTTCTCCGTTATTTTTGGCTGTTGCGCTCTCCCAATTTGTAATATTAACACTTTAAATATGCGCTACCACTTTGCGAAAATTACCCCGAAGCTCATTTACCAAAGTCTGCTTTCTCCTTGTTAGTTTTATTTCGTTTTGCAATTTTCTTACTACTTTTCTTTCGGCTGGTTTCTACCAGATCAAAATTAGGCTCAACAATATCATATCTTACGACATTTCGATTGTTACCACCATTATCACTGTCAGGAGGAGTTGCTTCTTCCAGCATTTTATTTACTGCTTTCTTCTTTTCTTCGTTTCTTCTTTTCTTTATGCCTTCTAAAATTTTCACGTATTTTTTCTCTGGGCTCTTTTCTCTCGTTTACTCAGATCTGCTATTTTTTAAAATCATTCCGCTTGTAGTTCTGGCTTTGTATCTGTCTCTCTCTTTTCTTTCGTATAATACAGGATCTGCTTTTATTCTTTCTCTTCTTCGTCTTTCTGATTCTCTTTTCATTTTTCTTCTCTTTTCTATTTCTGATACCTTACTTGGCTTTTTCCTCTCTACAATTAACGCTTTTATTTGATTCCATTGTTACTTTTTCATTAGCTTTCTTTTTTTCTTGGTGCCATTCTCTCTATAAAATAAAAATGTAAATCAATAATTTTAATAATCCAGGTTTAATCAGCAACAAACCTGTTTTTATTAGCTTGGACTCTACAAAGTGCACATCCTAACACCTAACTTCAAACATTTAGTGCTTTTGTTCCAAGAGATAAGCAACAACAAATGGTACAGATGTTATATTTCGAAATTTTACTCATGTATAACATTAAATTGAATTTTAATTCAATATTCATCAACCAAATCATATATTATTGAAGACAACATGTAATGTATATTATTGTAGCATGTTTAGCAAACATATGATGGAATTTTTGGAATTTTTCCTCTGGGTAGCTCTAATAGGTACCATTTCAATAAGAAGCTCATAGTAACTCAAATATATAACTATTTTTTAAATAATAATATCATGAACTGTTCATTATGGTAACCTTCATGGATCATGTGTAACCTCCATGCTAGATAGAAACCATGGAGGTTACTTCCATGGAGGTTACAAAAGTGCACTTCAGACAGCCTGATACTCAAAACAAGAAGACTATATATGCAATGACTTCGTTTTTAGTAGGAAAACTACTATTTTAACAATAATCAATTGAAAAAACCTTTTCAACATTTTTAATAATAAAACTAGCAAATACATGGAGGTTACAAGATCAAAGAGTACGCAGGTATTTTCATCAAGATGTGAAGATTTTTCACGAACACAATATTGCACACACACTTATCAACATATCACTCACAAAATGGCTGCTCTGAGCTTCACTTTCAGATCCAGAGACTGGACAGTGTTGCTTCCTAGTACAATTTCTGGTAATTTTAAAAGTACTCCATGGAGGTTACCTCACAACCCAGGGACAATATTTTCGCATTAAATAGGCCATGAAAATGACCTTAAAATGTAATTTCTTGCAAAGTAGTTTCATTATTTATGTCTTACAGTAGTAACTTATGCGGATTTTTCACGAATTTTCTAGTGCAAACATGTTTTTCTCTTCTGTTAATGTTGAAAAATGTTGGTGGGGACACTCCACGGAGGTTACATTTCACATATTTTTCGCTTTTTTAAAAGCAGAAAAATAAAATAAATGTTAAAATAAACTCTGGGAACACAAAGTATTAATTATTTTTTATTTAATAATAACTTTGTTACTTTAATATTGTATATCTAGAGGCTGAAAAATTGGAGGGACAGAAAATTCCCCTTAATTTCAGAATCACCCATATATATATATATATATATATATATATATATATATATATATATATATATATATATATATATATATAAAATATAAAGCATAAAAATCAGAAGGGTGCTGGTGTGACATATTTATAAAGAACAAATTTCTGCAGGCAATAGAATTAAATACAAAGTAATACACCTAGATTTTACGTTTACAAGTGTAGGTTTACTAGTGTAAAATTGTTATAAGTGTTTTACGATGGATAAAATAAGTGAGGAACAGTGTTTAGCAGAAGGGGTCCAGCTATTTTTTTTCTAAGTAATGTAGGTAGTTTCTTTTCACATTAGTTTAGTTTAGGTTAGTTCAGGTTAATTACGGTTAGGTTAGATTATAATTAGTATTGGGGCCCAGCGTAATTTTGCAAAAATGATAGAATTTAGCTTTTTTCTATTAATATTAGGTTAGTTTAGTTTCATTAGGTTAGATTTGGTTAGGTTGTGTTAGGTCAAAGTACTTGCATCTTCCATTTCTCCTGTAAATTTTGTTCTTTTACGTTCTTCTGGATCCCTTCTGCGAAGCATTTACCTAAGTCGTGCATATAAAAGATAACCGGTAATCTATTTTCCACTGCTGGTGTATTACTGCAGAGCTTACATAAGCTGTAATTTATGTTTACAAGTGGAGCGCTACTAGCATGATACCATGACAAGTGACTCTTATGGCCAAAACCCACTAGTTTTCACTATCTTCGCTGACGCGCCTGCTTCATTCGGACGCACGCCCGCTTTTCAGTGGCCAACTAGCACAGGTTGGTTTGTGTTTTGCATTATAGTTTTTATACTATATATATGGACGCCGTATTTATAAGGAAATTGTAAAAGAATTGTAATTTTTCAATATATTGCTTTTGATGGTCCCCTTGAATTTTATCTATGCCATGTGAGATATTTTCATGTCGCTTGGTGCAAATCGTTTAGGAAATAATAATAATAAGGAAATGAGTGACAAATTATATTTTTTTCAACAATTATTTCGAGTGATGCACCAAAAGTAACTCTGTACGATCAGAAGATAAATTAGCAAAACATACCGCGTCAGTTGTTTGTTTTCATTTGTTTTGTTTTCATTTTCTCTCACCAAATGTCGCTTAAATCGAAATTATAGTACAGTGTGCTCTAAACAAGAGAAATCTCATAGGGTCGTTCAGAACACAGGAAATGACATGCGATCTGATGCCATACACGTTGAGATTTTGACTCTAAGAACAATCGTAAGAGATTTCCTAGGATCTATCCTATAGTGTATAGAGGGACTAATTGGCAAACCTAGAAGATCACCTGCACGGGAATACATGGCAAGGGTAAATTCTGCATATAGTCGAAAGTCAAAATGGCTGTGCCATTATCTTGTATTTTCGTGAGCATCTTTCAGTTTTGAGTAAAATTTCTTCGCTCACCTTCTACGAATCAATAAACTCAGCAGCCGTATTTCTTTTAGCTGCAACTCTCAACTCTTTATCCTTCAACTTCAAAGATAAATTCTCGCAACTGGAACGAACATCTACCTGTGGCCGTCCAAAAGAGTATCCGAAATGCTCATTATAATACTGCAGATAGTATTTGTATTTTACGATCTGAGCGAGATTCGGATGTTCCTTTCTTAACATAAAACAACGATATAACTGTTACAACGTACTGTATCATACTAGGCATCAAATCACAAAGACGCATTTTAGCGGGAAAAATATAAAAAATTACTGTCTTCAGTGCGTTCAATATAAGTTTCCTTGAATAGTAGAATGTTGCAAACTGCGTTCAGTGCAAAAACGGCACATGTGTTACACTGAACGCAGGTTTTTAATATTCAAAATAACTGCCTACAGAAGGCGATACCTGAAAACTCTTCTTGACAAATAATGGGCCTACCTATGTAGATAGTGAATCTAATGTTACCTCAATTTCAACAGTTGCAGTTAATTAGTTGCAGTTTCTACACTAAATTGAAGAAACTGAATCCAATGAAACTACTTTTCTCGTCACCCCAGGACAGATATATTTAAAAGTATTCTCAAATCTGGGATTTTTGAATTACCAATTATATCAGTAGTGAAAGTGCTGACGCTGGAATACATTTTTAGTTTCACTGAATCCAATAGAACTATATTTAAACATACGCGTCCATGGGGTGCCTAGAAAAGTTACCTCAAATGTAGGATAGAAATAAATATAAATAACCCAAGTTTCAGATAACTTTTCTCATCACTCTATGGACGGGCATGTTTAAATATTGTTCCATTGGTTTCAGTTTCCACAAGTTAGTATAAAAAACGCAGTTAGAAATGTATTCAAACGTGGGCACTTTTACTAGTAGCGTGATCGTAGACATTATTGCAGTTATTGTCCAGGTATCGTCTGTTCTTTGTCATGTCAGAAACTCTTCTAGTTAGACAACCCAAACGACTATGGTGTATTCCAGGTTGTATACCGTTCGGCATGCACGTAGAAGAGCTACTTTTGCTCTCTTGAATACATTTTTGTTCAGTTTCCTGATTATTTGAATTTTATTCCTAATTAAGCATATACGTAATATTTTAGTACTCTTGTCTTACATTATCTAAGTCAAATCGGGGAACTCTTAACTAGTGATATGAGTATGGTAAATACTTGGGAATACGTATATGGGTGTATTACCTTTTTTTCTATTTAAATACCGGCCGAAAACTTGGTATCGGAAATTATAACCGTTACATACAACGTGCAAAACTATCCAACTTTCATTCATATTTTCCTGTTTTTTTTCCCAGACCTCACAGTTGTCAGTTGGAATCGGAAATATTGAGAAGTATCAGAAATTATCTCACTGATTAGAAGCAACACCAATAGTTGTCGTTTATTTATAACGTTTTTTTTTCTCTGCCCCTTTTGTCACTTAAAAATTTTTATTTCTCTTTTTATAATTGAATTAGTTGATTTTTACTCGTTTATAAGATACTTTTTAAATCTAAAAGAAAGAATAGAAACCACTATCATCACAGAAAGAGAAGTCAGTTATCGAGAAATTTAGAGGAGGAAGATAATTTTGATCTTGCCACAAATGTAGTCAGTCAACTCCGCTTCAGATGAGTGTAGACCTACCCTGAGGCATTAGTTGATGTAAATTTCATTTGGGAAACAAATTGGATTGAATTATGTTCAAATGAAAACACTTTTGACTGATTACGGAAACAAGGACGAACTTTTGGCATGGAAGTTTGTTTGGGATAATATGGGGCAAATTATTTCATTTCTATGCCGGTGGAGTTTTGAAGCATGACTAAATTAGGTAAAGTGGTTATTGAATCCTTAGTTCTCCATTAACATTCGCTGCAGAAAGAACGTTCTCCACATTCACGTGAATAAATAAAATAATAATAATAAATAATGTCAACAGGCAGGACAGGAAAACTAACTTCTCTTTCATATCACTGGAGATTTTTAAAACAACCTGTGGAAATTATAACACTACAGCATTCACATTCGGTGTCAGTGTGGAATTCTAGGTCAAGATATATTGGTTTGGCATATGAAACAAAACGAAAGAAAGGAAATGAAGGTACTTCAGAGGAAGTGGGCAAAGACGAAGAGGAAACAAATGCTACTGATCCTGATACTGGTGAACTACGTGATTACTCTAGTTCCGATCCTGATAATGATGAACTATGTGATTCTCTACTTCCAATTCTGATTCCGATGATTAAGAGTGCAAAGTGAAATTTCTAATTACAAGAAAGTGTAAAATAGAATAAGTTGGTTTTCGATTTGGAAATTTATTAAGAGAAGCTGATATCATGTTCATCCTTTTAAGCTGAAATATTTATCAACCATTGTATATACTCGAATAATGTAACAAAACGTTGTATTAAAAGTAAGATTTTGTAATTACATTTGAGAGCTCTGAAGTGTGTTCTTGTTGAAAGAATAATAAAAGTGAAAATTATTTGCGTATAAAAACATGTTTTTTTTAACACATCAATAGATTTAAAATGATGACATTTGTAATTGCAGGGAAGTGTAAAATAGAATAAGTGGGTTTACCCTGGAACTACATTGATAACACCGGTAACCCATATCGTTGGAGTAACGAAATTCCTAGGGCAGCGATAGTAAGACATTATCAACAACGATTTGCGGGAAATGTGTAGGCGGAATTATTTTTATTATTGGTCCCTTTTTCCTTCCTCGGTGTTTGACTAGTGAAACCTACTTGCACTTCCTACGCATTGACTTACCAGGACTGCTAGAAGATCTCTCTCTTCAAACTAGGTTATCATTAATATACCTGCATGATGGAGCATTATCTCACGCTACCTACGTTGTAGTTCAGTATCGATCAAAAATTTTCTAAATCGCTGGATCGGTCGGGGAGGACCAATTAACTGACCAGTTCGTTCACCCGACTTGACACCTGTGTAATTTTAACAAACCATAAACTGTTTTGGAAATCCTGACTTCACGTTTGTTTGGTATCGTTTGTATTTTCTTTTACTGAATTTGCCTTTCTACTGTATCGCAGAAACCGTCCAATTTACATCTTTACTACCTTTCAATTTTTGTACTTACCTGTATTTTTTTACTTTACCATATTTTTGTTTTGTATTGTAAATTAATTATCTTGCAATTAAATGAATTACTATTGAATTATAAATTTTAAATAACTATACTGTTGCAAGGCCCAAGCTACATTGCTTTTACCAGCATACAGTTTAAATTTATTTTTTCTCGACTAGTGTTCATGTCAACAGCGTGAATCTTTAACATCCTCCTCGCTATAGAATGTAGTGTCTTAGTTTTTTTTTTTTTTTTTTTTTCATGTTGGCCTAGTGACAGTGTTTCCACTTAATAACAGGAGGTAAAAAAAATGGGAATTTTAAGGGAATTTGTTAAATTTTCCCTCCATTACTTCCCTCTTTTCGGCATACGTGCAGTTGCATCATTTGAAAGGTTACTTCAATAACTTTCGAATGAGCTGTGATTTTTTTTTTTCGCCTTTACATCAACTACAAGGTATGTTATACGCATTAACTGAAACTCGGCAGATTTCAGGATCTGAAAAAAGTACCCTCTTATCTCGGAAATCAGGAGGAATTGACTACATGTTTATATAAACCTTCTGGGGAGCTTACAAGGAAATGGTCCCAATCTGACAAGTCCGAATTGGACAAAATTTCGTATAGATACTAATTTGAGGTCGGTGAATAACGTGGGAATAATAATTCGATTCGCTTTTGCGTACTTTACGAGATATACAGGGTGATGCAAAACAGAATGCAACATAAGACAACTATGTAATCCCAGTCCGAATTGGACGAAATTTCACGTAAACACTATTTGGGGTCGGTGAATAACGTGAAAATAGTCATTCGATTCGCTTTTGAATACTTTTCTAGATATACAGGGTGATGCAAAAGTAAAATAACAGAATAATTCTGTAATACACCAGTATAGATCGATGAAAGCCCACAAGTGGGTACCAAATGAATTTGCGGAATCTCATGGCGATAATGAGGAACGCAATGGCGTCGTAGGCAAATCTCCCGTTGAGTAAAGGGGGTTCCACATGAAAATGAGAATGTGTTCGGTGTTGTGATCCTGGGAAGAAGTACGAATCTTTGAGGACACATGTCCCTGAAATTGCACCGTTTACCAATTGCAGTAGCACATTGGAAGGTCAACATTAGAACGGAAACTAGGTTCCAGCAACTGTAAACAGTAATAGACAAAGTTTGGTAAAAGAAACAACTCAACGCCCATGTTCGCATGCGGCAAACAGCGCCTTGTTTGTCAATGTCGCTTACTGTGTATGTCAGACTGTCATTCTGCATACACAATTTAAATATAGCAAGTCTCTCTTACCCACAGACAGCAGATTCATACGACATGCTAATCCAAGTACATTCGAAATGACCTCAGATTAGCATATATTCGAAATTTCGTCCAGTTCTGACTCGGATTACATAGTTGTCTTATGTTGCATTCCGTTTTGCATCACCCTGTATATATCGCAAAGTAGGCAAAAGCGAATCGAATGACTATTCCCACGTTATTCACCGACCTCAAATTAGTACCTATACGAAATTTCGTCCAATTCGGACTTATTAGGTTGGGACCATTTCCTTGTTAGTATGACCTTCCTTAGTACCTTCCAAAATATCTGTACTTCCTCACCTGACACTATATGTGAAGCTCTTTGAAGATGGATGGCCTAAAAAGTGTAGTTTCGTGTTGGGAGAAGTACTTCCCGTTTATCGAAAACTTCGTTGGAAAATTGTAATCAATTATAGGCGAAACTTGTTGAAATTGAAATTTTAAAACTAAACACTCACGAAGTTTGGCAACATCCTTCGTAACAGTAGTCCATAAATACTATCACTCTAAAACTTCAACAGTTTTGGAAACATTTCATTTTAAAATGCTATAGTAGAGCCCAGCGTTTCCCAACCTTTTTCAACTTGCGGCACACTACAGGTGTAACTTGAATTCTCGCGGCACTTTCATATATATAGATATTATTTGTAAATATGAAATACCGTAATAATTTTTTTCTGTGATTAGGCCTACTGATCTTCTCACAGGGAAGAAAGCTCGATGACTCTTTTTCTTTTGTGGTAAATCATTATGCTTATTTTTCATTCTAATTTAAAAACAATTGCAGTGAAATGTAGGACTCGGATTTTTAAAAATCCACTTTCTCTTTCAATAACTGTATCCAACCTTTCACTAAAAAGAAATCACTAAATAACGAACGAATAAACAAATTTCTTGTACTTTTAAAACACAAATGTGGGTAATTTGTATGCATGTTTGTTTTGTCAAAAGGACTGAATGATATTTTAAACTTTCAAGTTACGAAATAATCTGCAGCAACAATGAAGCAATAATGATCATGACAATGATAACAAATACTTTTCTCAACATTAAAAATGTACAGAAAAGTAACACAGTATGAAACTTTTGTAGATTCATAGTAGAGGTTCATAGTAATGTGAAATACAAATATACATTTTCCCTATGTCTTACAATTTGATTCCTATAGAATTAACAATTTTGTTTCGATTTCCTCGCGGCACACCGGTTGGGAAACGCTATAGCCTATGTCTTCTGTTGTACCATATCCGATACCATATTAGAAAAAGAAACATAATATGATTTCGTTTCATATTAGAACTAAATGCCATAATGTGACTTCGTTTCAATTATTATTATTTATGTTCGATTGATGCATTCAGATTGCAGCTGTTTTTCTTGAAGACATAACAGCCACATACATGAATCGAAGCAATATATATAACGGCTGAGAATAAAAAGATGAAACAAAAACTGAGATAGGGAAATGTCATAGGGCAAATCACATGGTGTTGTTGCGGTGACTCCCAGGGCCCTCCTTCAAGGGGGTCCAGGGGCCAACTTCAAATTTTCAAACGGGAACATATATTGAGTCATACCTCATTCAATAGTACTTGAAAAACGAAACAACTTTTGTAGGAAACAATTTTCGATTTGGGCCACCGTTTTCAAAATGGCCACAAAAAGTGGATCCTGTATCAGATAAAAGGTCCAGTGCTTATAAATCAGGAACGGCTGAGATTAACAAGATGAAACAAAAACTGAGATAGGAAAATGTCATAGGGCACATCACACGGTGTTGCTGTGGTGACCCCCAGGGCCCTCCTTCATGGGGGTCCAGGGGCCAACTTCAAATTTTCAAATGGGAACACATATTGAATCATACCTCATTCAATAGTACTTGAAAAACGAAACAACTTTTGTAGGAAACAATTTTTGATTAGGGCCACCGTTTTTAAATGGCCGCAAAAAGTGGGTCCTGTATCAGATAAAACGTCCAGTGCTTATAGGCCTAAATCAGAAACGGCTGAGAATAGAGAGATGAAACAAAAACTGAGATAGAAACGATGATAAAGCGTATCAAGTGGTGTTGTTGTGGTGACCCTCAGGAAACTCCGTGAAGGGGGCCCAGGTGCCAACTTCAAACTGACACAGGACTTTTTGCGGCCATTTTGAAAACTGTGCCCCAAATCGAAAATTGTTTCCTACAAAAGTTGTTTCGTATTTGAAGGACTATTGAATGAGGTATTATTCAATACATGTTCCCATTTGAAAATTTGAAGTTGGGCCCTGGGCCCCCATGAAGGAAGGCCCTGGGGGTTACCACAACAACACCATGTGATATGCCCTATGATATTTTCCTATCTCAGTTTTTGTTTCATCTTCTTATTCTCAACCGTTTCGGATTTATAAGCACTGGACGTTTTATCTGATACAGGACCCACTTTTGCGGCCATTTTGAAAACGGTGGCCCAAATCGAAAATTGTTTCCTACAAAAGTTGTTTCGTTTTCCAAGTGCTATTGAATGACGTATGATTCAATACATGTTCCTATTTGAAAATTTGAAGTTGGCCCCTGGGCCCCCCTTGAAGGAGGGCCCTGGGGGTAACCACAACAACACCATGTGATGTGCCCTATGGCATTTTCCTATCTCAGTTTTTGTTTCATCTTTTTATTCTTAGCCGTTTCGGATTTATAAGCACTGGACGTTTTATCTGAAACACCCTGTATATATATATCATCACTAGAGTACGATCTTATTAGTTGTTTCGTATCCAAATAAATTGAATGATTCTGGGAGATGGTGCTTCCCTATATTTTTCATGTGTACGAATATGACTACTTTCGAACCTAATTCTCAAATTGTGCATCATATTCGATTTTTCGTTTTCCGGAGGGTGATTGCCAATCTTCCGTTTATTCAGAAATTGAATGCCTGACTTAGATTCTGAATCAAATACATAGACGTATATGCATAAGCTTACCGAAACAAGTAAGACATTATTCCGATACGCAATTTGGTTCTCAGTAGTGTTGCTCATTGACTAAATTTGGGGATTCCGAAGTAGTGTTGTAAAAGCGCTATCTCGTCTCGAACACTGCAGATGAACCGAAAGAATAGTGCCGTTGTAACCGAGATGAGTGATATCAGTATCAGGCATCAAAGGTTGGGAATGATTAAGTATCTGATCACTCGGTTAAGTATATATTACATATAGTATTATTTTACTATATATAAATTTGATGTATTTGTCAATATCGTTTTAAGTATGGGTCTGAAATCACCGGTCCTACGAGGAATTAGTTACACCAGTGAATATTTGACGCAATAGATGAAGTGTCACAGAAACCGATATTGTTATAATCAAGTTCAACTGTACATCTGTTTTTATTGGAAAACCTCTGTCTCGTTTCATGGGCAAAACTAGTTGATTCTCAGATTCTCAATTTTACGATTTATTCTGAATAGTTTAACAACTTTATATACTATTTAGGTTTTAAATCACTTGTCTAGACTGTGGTGTTGAAATTGTATTGTTTCATTTCATATTTTCAATCCTATAGTTTATACGTAAATCAAGTTTCTAACCTGAGTGATACGCACACACACACAAATTATATTATGATATTACGTAATGCAGGAAATGAACTGGAACCGCAAACAAGAAACCATTGTGTTATGTCATCACCTTTATTTATTTTAATGTAGATGTGTCATTATTTGTTAATTTCAACTTGTACCATGTCTCTACAGAAATAACTTTTCTTTATATATGAAAAATACCATTTACAGACACATTTATCATTCTTATTTTCTCTTAATAAGAAATATTTTAAAATTTGAGTTTTTAATTATACCTTGTACATTTGACTCGCATTCGAATTTGTTGTAGTTTTGGAATTCACCCTTTCCCCAGAAGTTGTTCTAAATTACTTTCGAAAGACAGAACCTAGCTACATTACTTTCGTGTATTGTGGGACCCTACCCCGAGTAGAATTTTTACAAAATGTTCTTAAATGACTTTTTACTCGGTCAGATCTAACTAAATAGCTTTCTCTCACCCGAAATATGTACTTTCATACCACATTCAAGGAAAAACGTTAAGCCAATGTTTCTCAAACTTTTCTCAAGTCAAGACCACTTTTATTAGTCAAAATGTTTTATGATCTATTATTGTTTTCTTCAAAGCAAATTTATATTTCTTAATGTTTAAGCATATACCATCGTACCGGTTTATTTATACTTTTCGAATAGTTTAATGATAATTCCCTGAATATTGTATGATATTAATAGAAGACTTTTAAAAAAGAATTTATTCGGGATAGTGTATTAGATGTATGAGTTCGTCTATCATTTATGTAATTTTTATGTTATAAGATGGAATGATGCACTATTTATACATCGTTCCATGGTCGAGATTCTTAACTATAGTCTGTAATATGCAATTCACTTGAATTATATCTGGGGGGACACGGTGGCTCAGTGGTAGAGCGCTGATATCTGGTGCGTGGGATTGCTGGTTCGATCCCCAACCAATTAAGTTTATGGTTTACAACATTGTGTCCATGGGTTTTCTCGCAGTACTACAGTTTCCTTCTCCTTTTCATTCCACCAATTCAATTCCATTCTTCCGTCATCATTCACGTGCTTTAATCATTGTCTCCTTTAGCATATATATATATATATACATACATACAGATGGTGATCAGAAAAATGGAGGAAGTGTAGTGTAAAATGGGAGACCTTTCAGATTTTCAAAGAGGGTAAATTGTTGGTGCGCGGTTATGTGGAGTGAGTGTGACGGCAGTGGCTACTGTGTTAGGTGTGTCGCGTGGGACAGTGTCGAAGGTGATGACGGCCTACACAACAGACGGGAAAACCACATCGGGGAAGCGGAACAGTGGGCGGAAGAAAATCATGAGTGACAGGTCACGCCGGGTATTAAAGTGCATTGTCACGCAGAACCGTCGTGCCACTGCGGAGCAAAGGACCGAGGAACTCAATCAGCACCTCCCCCACCCTGTTTCGACAATAACAGTCCACCGCGAATTACATGACATGATCTTACAATGTCGTGTTGCAGGGCCAAACCGCTCATCAGGGACCATAACGCTTTCGCACGCCGCAAATGGTGCCGCGACCATACAACTTGGACCGTTGAGGACTGGAAAAGTGTGATATGGTCGGATGAGTCATCCTTCACCCTATTCCCAACCACGGGCCGTGTTTGTGTGTGGAGAACGCCCAAAGAATTTTATGATCTGCAGTGTCTCCGCCCAACTGTGAAACATGGTGGCGGCTCGGTGATGCTGTGGGCCGCCATATCATGGTTTTCATTGCCTTAGCCTCGTCACACTTAGCGGACGAATCACTGCCAACGATTATGTCGCAATTTTAGGAGACCACTTGCATCCTATGGTCCGGATGTTGTTCCCGGACAATGACGCCATCTTCCAGGATGATAATGCACCCATTCACACAGCTGGCGTTGTTTCAGCGTGGTTTGACACCATATTAATCTGGTAAGTTGCAATTTCGTTCAGGTGTTTCCATTTTTCTGATCACCATCTGTGTGTATATATATATATATATATATATATATATATATATATATATATATATATATATATATACCTAGTTATATCAAAAATACTGTCACAAGTTTGAATGTGAATAACACAGAGTATTAACACCAAGGCAATTTCGAAATGTTCCCCCCTTGGCCTTGATGCAGGCACGAAGTCTGTCCGATCACTGGTCAATGACATTACGCACCACGTCCATGGGAATTCGTTCACTGCTCGGGTCAATGATTGTTTCAGACTGTCGACAGATGGATGCTATTTATGGCAGAACTTTGCTTGAAGGACTGCCCAAAGTTTGCAGTCCAACGGGTTAAGGTCCTGGCTGGTAGAAGGCCAATCAGCAGTAGAAATGAAGTCGGGACGTTCCGTGCCAGCCAGTCCTGGGCTGTTTTGCTTTGTGGTCTGGAGCGGAATCCTGCTGGAAGGTCCACCTTTCTCCAGGGAACATGGTAGCAGACAGTTGTTTCACTATAGGTGTTAGCACTGTGTCCTAGTACACCTTTGGGAGATTTTTTAACACCTTGTTCGCAAAAATGCAGCTGAGTTGTGCCTGAGTAGCTCACTCCCCACCAAACCATCACTGAGGCAAGATGATGTGCCCTCTGAACTCTTGGAGCTGCCTTAGCAGCTGCAGTGGATGACGTAGCATACACACTGTCATTTTGGGCGTTGTAGGCCTGTTCAATTGTGAACACCTGTTCGTCAGTGAACAGAATCTTTCTGTGCAGATTGTTGGCGTAACGCCGCAACAGTCTCTTTGATCTAAGGGCCCTCTGCGACATTAATGTTTGGGTCAGAAAGTGACCAGTCCTCCTCTTATACGCCCGTAGATGTAGGTCACTCCTGAGCACACGAGACATGGATTTTTTGCTGATATTCATCTCAGCAACCATCACACTTTGCGTTCGAATAGGATTTCTTCGAATTCTTGCTGTGACTACTTTCTGAACTTGCGGGGTTCGTACTGTTAGTGGTCTGCCACTACTTGCGCGGTCAGCTGCCGTTCCAATCTCGGTGTATCGCTGTCTTCCCGACCTTGTGTAGTGCAATTACTGCTACACGATTTTCGTCATCGCCCTACTCCATCAGAACTCAGTACAATATCAACGTATGTCATGAACAGTCAAACACACACTACATGCATCTCCCGCTTTATATACAGATGGCAGCACTGTGCCACTCCGGATGCCTACAGCGCCACTTCACACTTTGTGACAATATTTATGATTATATATAATATGTATGTATAATGTTCAGTCTGAGGACTACAATGGTAGAAAAAATAATCGAAGATATTAAATTTTGGACGAATCTGGCTTCGCCTGTTATGCTTGGTCAGCTCTCTGGACTCCTAAGTGTGGTCATATGTAGCTTATAAGCATCCCGAGATTTCAGTAAAATAAAAAGTGATTGTTTCTTTGAAATCAGTCAAGTAGTTTTAAGAAAAATAGAGCCAAATATTGTAAACAACACACTTCTGCCTCAATATTAGTAACTAGCAGCTAGTAGGAAATGAAATGACCTAGATATGTTCTTTGATTTATTCAAGTTTGAAAGATAAAGATGAAAATTTATATGGGATATGAAATGTTAAATTCTAGATGCACTGTTTTTTGGAAGAAAAATAATTTCCAAACTTCAATCAGCTTATGATAATGAATGAATGAATGAAAGCATGTTTTGTACAAAATGTTTAAACCACTGATAGGTAATCATATCTTTATGATGAAAAATTGTTCCGTGAATGTGCGTGTTTTATTTGAAATTAACAAGATTTTAAATTACATTCTACAAATTATTGATTTTTATTAATCCTGCATACCAATTAAATCAGTTATCGTAAGAACATAGTACAGTATATTATTACGATGATAAATAATTGTTGAAATGTTACTTGATTTGTTTATACCAAGGACAAATATTTCAATTCTGCTTTAAAAAATGATCCTTTTTTATTGTGTTTTCTGGTTGTGTTTGTAATCCTTTGTCAAATATCGGTAAAAGTTCGATGAAACCTGTTTGAATTGGCTGTTTTATCTGACTGCAGTCGCTGAAGCCCATTGTGTTCCTGTTATACTTTAATTTTATTATTTGTATATGGCAGCTTCCTGTAAAACTGAAGGACACCAATATAGGGTTTTTAGGTTTTTCTGCGTAATGAATGATTTTCAAGTGTGGACGATCAAATTAACTGAAGTCTGTATAGTTGTGTTGTTGGTAGATCTGCGTCCTTGTTCAGCAGTGTGTGTGTGTGTGTGTGTTTGTGTGTGTCAACTACAGGAAATAGAAGCCAACATTGTCTTGTGTTTCTTTTACTGAAGTACGAGGAGGGTGATGTGAAGCGCGAAGTAAGGGACACAATATCAACCCCTTGTGAAAGAATGTGTCAGGAGGAATCTTGGACGCGGAACCGTGGATACAAAGCGGAAACTCCCAATATCAATGAAATTGGTGTCCACCTCCACACTCCTCCCTTTTTAATTTCTCCTTCATCTTCACCTCCACCCGAGGCTTCCTTCCTCTTCTTTCGGGGTTATAGTTTCGACGCCCATCCGCTTTGTAATATCTCATTTCTGCTGATTAAATATTTGGACGCTTTTCTTTCAGTTTAGTGAAATTGCCTTCTGTCACTTTTAGGTGGTAATTGTCACGGAGAATTTAAGGTTTCCGTTGTCAGCTCTGTAAGTTACTGGAAATACATTCTTAGTGAAAAGTTACAGCCTCGTTTTGTTATCCATAACACAATGAAGTTATTAGTTGTTCATTCTCTGAAATTGGTGGATGTACGAAGGTTCAGAATTTTTAGGTAAATGAATTTAATATATTCTGACACTTCTTGGTTTACATTGGGTCTATACTTTTGCGGACGTAGTATATTTGGTGACTTGTGAAGTATGGATTTCCTTTGTGTCATCAAATGTGTATACATGATACCGAGTTCAATTCAATCGTGAAGTCATATTGATGATAATTTCTTTGACTGGTTTCACAGAGTTCGATTACATTCATGTGAAGAAACATAGAAAACATCAAGTTTTTATTATTTACACTTGCAGTAGGGATAATTTATGCGAATTTCAGAAACATACTTTAAGGTTCGAGATACTCCTGTGTTTATACGTAACAAACCCTTTGTACTAAAAATTCAGTAATTGTTCGATGGATCGAGTCGATAGAAATTATTACTGCTTCTTCAGTTCAGAAAATGAATTTGAAGTCTGTCGTGGTAAGAATGTTTACTGTTTCTTCGTTAGGTTCAAGGGTAGTTTTCCTGTCTGGAGCCAAAACACTATAAGTGAGGCCCATCTGTTATTTCTTCACAGCATACGACATTTTCGGATGACCACTGGTTGAAGCCTTACAGCATAATACGATCTACAACACAAATCAAATTAACGAAGTGAAACTATATGAGAGAGATTTTCGATATAAGTTATTGCAATCTCTAGGACCAATGAAATGAGAAGATAACACATTTTGAATGGATGAAATATATCTTTTAAAAGTTCCTTAGCCAAAGCCCTCGCATGTTCACAACTACTGAAGCTCACGTAATCTCATAATATCCATACATCTTAGGTGGCCGGAATACATTATTCCATGGGTAATACTTTTTAACGCGTGGAAGATATAGAATTTTACTTGAAAATATGGTGTTACTTTCGGGTAGACCAAAAAGAATGTGAGAGAATAATGTCATGTAAAGTAGAATCATAAGGAAGTGGATCATAAGAGTTTGATCGGATTGCCATCTCATATTATAAGATCCAGTTATAAGTTTTCCTTCGATTCCTCAATCCATAGAAGGAAGTGAGATCTCACCATGTTTACTGTGTATAATTTGTTATGTACTACAGCCTTGCAATCAAAAGTAGGAGTTAGCCTTTAGCGTTTCAGCTATCATACTTTCTTTCCTTCCTGTTCTCAAGTGTCCGTCGTCATCTGCAATCCGAATTTCCATAATCAGAATATCAAATTATCAAGAAGCATGGAAACAGGGAACGAAAGGTGGATAATCTTTTGTTCACTCGTGGTCAACAGTTTGAAAGGGGATGCTTGGTTGCTTGCTAAAGAGCGGAAGTAAGAACACTTGGAGCAGAACAAGCCAAACATTTCCCGTCATTTTTAAGAGAACTCATGAATTTCCTACGAAATAAATACACATGCGTGAGCAAGTTGGTTTAACAGACAGTTGATGGATACTGAATTCTGATAGATCATTCAGATAATATTTAGATTGTCTTTTGAAAAAGATATTAGTGAAATTATCCAAGAGTATGCTGTTTTATTTTTTCTATCGCAGCCTATATACGTCTGCACGAGAAAAATTTTATTGCTAAGAAGTTACATATATTTCTTGATAGATGATTGACAGTTTGATTGTATAAACCTGTTGTTGTTTTTATTTTATAATACTACTAGTACTGCTTCTGTTATCCGTAAGTTTTCGTTTATCAGAGTAGTAACAAAAATAAAGGAAAATCAGGGAATGTATAACCATTTAGTCTATAATTATTTATAGTCACAAAAATCACGTTTGAAATTATAAAGCGAATGATTTCTTTCTAGATGTTCAACACTACCTGATGCACCAACACTTCATTAAAATTTTTTAGAAATTATTTATCTGGCAACATACAAAAATCGTTCATCTATTAAACAAAAAATAATGCAATCGTTCATTGCATAGATGACAGATTGCATTATAGTCAGTAGTACAGCCCAAAAGAGACATTGGAATCATTGGACTTATTGGCTTTGTATTAGCTGGCACATTTACATCAATTTGTTGTTGATAGTACTTTTGTTAATAGATATACTATAGCTTTATTTCTACGAGGGCTACTGGAAAAGTTTGTACAAACTACTAACAATCGGCATAGTGTTTCGGCATTTCAAAATTCGGAAGAATAGATAGATTGATTGTTTAGACCTATTCGTTTATTTTTCACAGAAGTTTGAAGAAGTTGATTTGTATGCGAAATGGAAATTTCTCATGAATACTTTCCGGCAACTATTTTTTATTTCAAAAGTAGTTTTACACCGACATAATGCATCGAGCAACTTCATTTGACTTTTGGGAATGAAGCATCATCCAATAGGACTGTGTATAATTGGTTTACCGAATTCGAGCATGGTCATACATTTCTCAGTGATGAATTTCGTGAAGGTTGTGTGTACACATCTGTTGTTGCCAGTAACGTTGATGCTATGAGTGAAATGATAGAAAGAGAGAGTCATATGACATACCATGAGATTCAGGCATCCATGAACACTGACTTTTTTGCAATACATAAGATTTTGCATGATCACTTGAATGTACGAAACTTTCAAGCCATTGGATTCCACATAACTTGACCGAAACTCAGAAACAGAATCGTGCCAATTAGTGTAAAGAAATGCTCAAAAAAATCAATCGAGGTAAGTCAGATTTGATGTAGGCTTTATTACATCGTTATAGGGAGCGAAACTTAGATGTATTATACGAACCCGAAACTACAGAGCAATCACTATATGTAGGTTTCAAAGTGAACCGAAATCAAGAAAAGTTGTTCGTTTGTGGAGTGCAAATGATTGCTTGTTTCTTCAGTTATAGCGGGCATGTGTTATAGCGGAATTGTGTAAAACACTCAAATTCTCGATTATTCTTCATCGCCACAACACCAATTCCCCTCAGGACACCAAACTTGATTTTTTTATCCAGTAAAAATGTCGAATTAATGTCTCATTGTACTTAACTGATTTAACTCGTATGACTTCTTTTTGTTTACACACACACACACACACACACACACACACATACATACATACATATATATATATATATATATGTATATATGGTGAGTGATTTGTGTCACCTGAAGCAGCTGTTGACGCATTCCGAATAGCTATTCCTGAAGTACTTTATCAAACTGGTGTGAAAAATAAAAGTAGAGGCTCAAATAAGAAATTAAAGATTACTTCAACATAGAAAAGCCCATCTTCCGAATTTTATAACAGGATACTTGTGCCACTGTTCGTAGTAGTTTGCAAAACTTTTCCAGATGCCCTCATTAACATTTCATCGGAAATTTTAACCACTTATATCCATTTGAGAATATAACGATTTTGTTAGGATATTTCTAACTTCAATTATCAATTATTCGAGCAGTCATCGTAGTTGGACTTCTGCAATATTTCGTAAAATGATCACGTTCTTAACATTTGTATTAAATAATATTTAATGTTACAGTCGTTCGAATTGGTAGTGAGAAATTTAAAAGCAAATTACTCTTAACGTCATAGATGAAGTCGACATTTTTGATAATATCTTCGAAAGTACTAGCCATTTCGTACATTTTTTAATGCTCGATTTTTAGAGTGCACTTTATCTGGTGTTTTGGAAAAAGCAGTTATCAAATTTTTTTCAGTGTCATTCACGCAGCGAAATAGTAACTGATTTGAACGTGGGATGTCGTTATCATAATTTGTAATGTAAAGAAAGAAAGAGGGAAAGATCTTGCAGCAAGTATAGTAGCACTGTATAAATAACCTATCCCATGAACAAATTACATGGCCGTTAAATACTTTGTAATGAGCTTTGTCATTGACACAAATTAAATAAAACACAACTGGTAGATCACAATCTTTGAAAATAGTGTCATTCAAAGTATGCGAAAAGAAAGTAAAACTGTATAATATTGCCTCACTATATCCAATATTTACAGGATACAGTGCTGCAAGATGTAGAATTTCGAAATGTTAAATACTGTATAGTATAAACACAGAAGAAAACAGCAGGCTGGAACTTGGCTGAAATTAAAAAAAAAAAAAAAAAAATCCTCCGGCTTATATTCAGACGGCTGAAAATAAGACGAATGTAACTGATCTTACTATAACCCTAACTTTGTTAGAATTTAAATTGGTGAAATTTACGTTAGTTGTCAATGCAATGGTTTGAATTTTTAATTTGAAAACGTTAAGTCGATAAGAGTAAATAGTATAGTCAAATGTAGAATGTAAATAAAATACATTTTTTTTTAAAATCTTGACTACAAATATAATAAAATAGATTGATTATTCATATTTTGAAATCATGATCTGATTTGAGAATCTATAATCGAGTTAATTATTTGTCTTTATGACTTTTTTTTTAGCTCTATTTCGCATTTCCTGTATTCGTTTTTTTCTTTGTACATAATTTTAGATGTACAATTTATGCACGAAAAATCATTTATGGAAAATTGTCCGCTTGCTATTTTTTTCTTTTAAAGTTCCAATCTCAAATGCTGATATGGAATTTTTTTTACCACTTACAAATTGCTAATAATGTAGAAATTTTTCTGTAGTATGTTTCCGATAATGGATGTGCTAGTTATCAGGATATTTCTTAAACTTTTACATAATTTGTGCGTACTGCATAAAATCAACAACTCATTAAAAAGTTCTGTGCATGTGTAAATAGAACATTGGCAAAGTTGCTAACTAACGTAAAGTGAAATTGCATAGTGTATACCGTATGTATCTTCTATAAAATAATGAATAAAGTTGTTAACAACTAGAATATAAGCTGCGTACCTACCATTAAAAATATGCATGTTCTGAAACTTACTGCAAAAGACACATAATAAAAGAATTTCGTTGTAATTAAGAGGCTAGAAGTTTGATTTCCGGAGTCGTCCTTCCTAATATTTACAACGATAGTGTATATTTTCTATGTATTTCTAAATATTGTTTCTATTTACAAGCAAACGTGCTATTTTAAAGGCACAAGCAATTAAGAAGAAGAAGAAAAAGAAAATATAAAGAAATAATTAAATATTTGTATTAAATCGAGATACTTCTTTTTTCATTGCTATGACAACTTGTTTATCTGGTTGATATGGTAATGTAGAAATAGATAGAACGAAGAACCATATTGTTATAATTGGATGTATATTATTTTAATGTGACAAAATAAGGTATATGTGGAAAAAAAAATATATATATATATAATCTAAAAGTGCATAACTGTGGTGCAGTTCATTTGTACTCTCGTGGACTTTATAAGTATTCAAAATATATTTGAAGCAGGAAAGGTAACGAAGAGATAACGTTACATTTTCTCCTTCCCTTAAACTAGCAAGTGCTGAGATGACCTTAATGTGAGCGAGTTTTATGTTTCTACAGTAAAGTGTTCTTTAAATAACCTGCGACCCTCGTAGCTAAGCGATTAGCGTCTTCAGCGTGGGATACCCGAGCTCGATTTCCAGCGGGAGCGCATGTAGTTCAAATTCCACGTTAAGTTTTAGGTCCACATCTTACATAGCTCGCTGCTGAAAGGGACGCCAAACTCAAAATCAAATCTAAATCTTTTAGCTTATTGTCAACAGTTGATATCGATACCATATGGCGCTCTTGCTTGCACTGGATTCGACGGCGACTTTTACTGCTTCGCCAGTTAGTGGATCCAACTTTATTTCATTGTTTGAGTGTAAGCATATATTTTTCGTTAAGGCCATTCGAGAGTGATTTTACTGCTTCATCCGTGTAATTATGTGGCAAAGTATGAAAATACTAGTCTTGGATAGTGATGTAAAACACTTGAGTATGTACCCAAAATGGTTATTTTAGTGGGTAGTTTGGTTTTTATCTTCAATACTTGGATTTTTTCCTTGCCAAAAATTTGTTTCAGCTTCAACAGGAATACTAGTTACCAAAGAATAGACATTTTCACTTTAGTAATTTAAGATTAAATTTGATTTTTATTTGATTAAGTAACGCAATATTGATCACGTAGCAATCTACATTCACCATGTTTTTTCACTAACTTCACTCTCTTCTATTACTCCTAGTGAAAATGAACTGATCATTCTAACCCTATGAATTCTTAGCTAAATCTGCTTGTGAAAGGGTCCAACCAACTACTTACTACGATTCCAACAAGAGACAAAGACAGTCTTCAGATTGTTTAATCTACAAACATATGCTGTTTGGTATACATATTGGTGCGTAAGTCATATCTTTTGTCTTTAAAATAAATTTTAAGAAATATAGGTTGTTTCGGTGAATAAACTTAGTTCCCATCATGTTTATCTACTAACGTATAAAATATAATTCCAAATTGAACCAAGCGAGGCGAAGCTTCTACCATTCGACTCAATCGGCAGTTGTTTGTTTGTTTGTGAATCTGTTCTACGATAAGTCTTGTAAAACTTATTCAGTTTTAAGGTAACTTCATATGTGCCTTCCTTGAACTTAAAGAGAGAGTCCTATTGCTTGGCGTTGTAATCCATAACACAGGATAAAATCTACATTCTGTTGTTAGTCCATGCAAGAGAATTCTCCAATATAAACCAACTACAATTTATTCGATTGTGACAAAACGTAGTGTATGTATTTTGAATAGCTCCAAAGCTTGGGTTTAAAATCTGCCAAGAGTAAAAGGATGAATTTACCCCACCCCACAATAATTTTCATTTAAAAATCGATTTTGATATAATATATGGTACATTTTCCTTGAGGCTTCGTTGTGCATGGGGTTAGAATCAGTAAAGAATAAAGCAGTGGATTTACCTTCCCTCCTGTATTTTTAAAGGCTTCTTGATAACTTTCATAAAACTTATGTTTTTATATTTTCTTTGAATCTTTTCCGTAATCCTCTGTGCTTGGGATTAAAATCAGTCAAGAATGCGCGGTGAATAAAGAACAAACTCGTGAGAATCATAGAAGAAAAATGCTGCATTTTTTTTCTTTTTTTTTTTAACCGTTTACCTGCCAATGTTCCCAATTGAAACATGGTTTTAGAAATCCTGTTGAAAGGTTGAAACTAAGGACTTGAACGAGAGTTGGCCTTTTTTGAAGCAGGACGGTTGAATCATTTATTTTAGCTGAAATATTTTGTTGTTGAAACATTTTTAAGACCTTTTGAAAAAAATTATTTCTTCTATTTTGGCACTCTTCGACTTACCCCTAATAAAAGATTTCTAATTCGTGTCGAATTATTATTTTTCTTGAATTTCTGAAATATAAACTGAGAAACATCCATGCGTATAATAAATACCATTGTGTTTGTATAAATATAAATGGGAGTTGCGGTTTACATTACGTAACTCGAGACGAAGGAGCCTTGAATTTTCACGTGAAAAGGTTGACATAACTACGTTGATCTTTACAACTTACCTTCATTACTAAACGTAGTACTGTTTAGTACCGTGGAGTGAGGGGGCGACGGCCCCGGCGCCGAAGTAAGGGAAAAGTAATTATAGTTCGGGGGGGAAAGTAATTATATATATATATATATATATATATATATAATATAAAATGGAAGGAAAATCAAGAAAAAGCAGGGTTTATTTTTGAAAATTTTCTTCCGCTTTGCGCCGACCATGAATCTGTTCTTACCAACTAAAGTAAGAACACACACTTTTAGAAAAAAATTTTTGATTTACTATATACTTTTTGAAAAATAGAATTATTCGGTTAGTAACTCGTGTAGAGGCTAGTGCATTTACCAAAGCTGCTCTTTCCTTCAGCCAAAATTCGTGATTGTGAATGAATGTAGTATACAGTTATGTCTAACAAAGCGTTCCGCAACCTACAAGATGCCGTAGAAAATTTTATGATTCTTAGGGAGTCTGAAGCACAGGATGTCTTCGAAGACGACGTAGATTTATATAAAATTTCTGCATATGAAGATAGTCGCCTCACAGGAAAAACATAAATGATATGTTGGAAGAAGTAACCCCTATAGTAATCGGTGGGCAAATTTATTTGCACTTTGGTTACTTATAATGCAGAGATATGGGACGCTTTGACGTTTTTTTTTTTCTTCTTTACAAATTATTGTCAAATTACTGCCCTAAACTTCGCTGCAAAAATTGGTGGTGAAACGAATTTCCTAATAACTTAAGTATTGCTGCGATAGTTATCTGACTTACGCGCTGGAATGACATGACAGTGATGAAAGTGAGCACCTTGAGTTTAGAAGAGAAGTGGTGATAACCCTTATGCACCAGAGGATGAGAACCACATCAAGACCAACACCAAGAACACCAATTTCTGCATCACGTAGGACAACTTATGAACATTCCATAATGCAATGTGATCGACGACGTGTCCTACGTGGAAAAAATGCCCGTTTAAAATGTTTCGAATGCAAGAAAATAATTCATATCCATTGCTTACCTAAATGTCATGGCATTGATTCAATTGAAAATGGCCATTGTATTTATGTACAGATAATAAAATTGTATTGAATTTCCAGTTCATTATATTCATACTGTATATTGTGTGCTGTTGTATTGCACTGCATTCAAAACTGAATTACATTTTTCTATAATGCATATATACCTAAATTGCATTATAATTTTACATTCAAATAATAAACTAGTAAACTCATGTAATAGTATGTAACTATGTATCTACAACATTTTAAAAGCACAAAGCGCCAATGTTTCCAAATGGGAACAAGACGTATCTCATACATGCAAAACTATTTTTGTAAATAAAAGAATATGAAACTCTAAATTAACTTCAATTTAAAAGAAAACAAGAAAATGTTGGTAGTAATTCTGCAGGTAAACGGTTAATAAAGGATTGTCAGAATTTAACCGATCGAGTTTGCAAAATTAGTCGTCGACACAGATGCCGCTGAGGTCAGCAGCATGTGTTTAAAACCACTGCATTATATTTTTCAGTATGGGAACACAAATACACATGGAAGTTATATCTGAAATAGTCAAGACGTGGTACCTTGATAAAGAAAGTCACATCAGGAATCAAACATGTGAATATTCGAGTAGTGGACATCATTAATCCGTTATAAAACTCTGCAGTAATGTTGTAGAAGGTGATACTTCAGCTACTTCCGAGTCATCAAGTTGATCAGAGCCAGAGGAGCGAGACCTTGATCCTGGCAAAAACTACCAAGGTGATCGGTGTCAAACTAAAGTGAATTAAAACTGGTTGACTCGTTCCAGGTTACTGATAAAAGAACATAATGGATGTGTGTACCAACTTTTACGTATACTATATATACCCGTAATACAGTGCTGTTGACACTTTTAATCTTCAATACAAATACTACTACTTGGAAATTCACACTGACCTCTGAACTAGGGAATTCTTGTTCCAAAGATTTGTAATCAGTTCAGAATTAGTTTTTTTAAAAAAAAATGGGTAAGTCAAATCGTAATGCATAATATTTGATTTATATTAACGAACTACGTTGTGAATGAAGAATTAGGATTAATAATTTGATTTCTAGTCTTTCGGCATCTTTGACTATATTAGCCCATTACGTATGAGGGATTACGTCCCTCGGCGATCACTGTGCCCGGGGCATTGGAGAGAGAGAGAGAGAGAGAGAAAAAAGAATAGGGATTGTTAGATACCATCCCGGCATTTGCCTTGTGTGAATGAGAAAAACCTCACTCAGGATGGCTTTTACACTTTTTCGACCGAGTGGCCCCACCAGGAATTAAACCCGGGACCCTTCGCCACGTTGTGAGAGCGTTAAGCCATGTTGTGTGAGAGAAGGATCTGATACCAAACACAGTACAGCAAAGTAACGTTTTATGCATAAATAAATAATCAAATTTTATTTATTTTTCTAATTGAAAAATAAAACGTAAATGAAAGAAATTAGAAATTAAATAATGCCTCTGTGCAAACACGAAACATTTGTAACTTTTTTTAATGAAATGGCACCTTGGGATAAAGATATATTTGAAATTACTGTACTTGGCAGTTCGTTGAATTTCTGTGATTGTAACCTTTCTTACAAAGCATTGGTGATCGATGCCCAGCGGTGTGTTAACCGTCCTAATAGACCCATTAACCTAGTGCGATTGATCTGTCCTGATCCAAGTCAGAGTTCATAATGGTGTAGTTTCATATCGGTGGGGTTTCTTAGGATTCTCCTGTTTCCTGCCAAGGCATTGTCATTCTTCTATTATCGTTCACTTTAATCTATTCTTTCCTCTATCCCACAGAGCTCAACTGTAAGGTGTAAACTAAAGATTTCTTTTCACCTCATTTATGCACGATTCGGAGGATCCTACATTAAACCGTAGATCCATGTCGCATCGTCGCTGGAAAGGAATATTACAACTCCAAACAAATATTTTATGGGACGTCTATGCACTTGAATAATGAATTGTTGCTAGCTACGAAGTTTTTTTTTTCTTCTTAAAGACACCTTGTCTCATTCACAGCGTCACTAGTGTCTTTTATAATAGGTTGCTTATGCAAGATGAGCAGGTTGGTTGTTAGTCCTGTCTCAGATGACCTCTAGAATAGCTGTTGTTATCCGAATACGATCTATCTGGTTGACAGGGGCAGAAACGGCATAATTTAACTTCCTGTGTGAGGCCATTGTTTAATGTCTTAAGTATCTCCAGGATTATTATTTGTTGGAGTTAGTGGGACCATCGGTACATTATATTCTCGATGTCAAGATTATTTTCTTTTTGTCACAATTCCTTTTGTCATCTTATCTGGTTATCGAGGATGCTAAGGTGCAAGTAAGCGAACATTTACCTGTAACAATACTTTCTGTAAGAATTCTTCACCCATGAACTGAATGTTAATGACCTTTATATATATATATATATAAAGTATTCAAGTATATATTCAAGTAATTGCAGATCTAATCTAAGAATATCAACAGCTTGTCCTGATGCCCGTTCTTTGAGGGAAACCGTACTGATAGTCGATCATTGTAAAGGCAGGTCCGTAACTGTGACCGTATGCAAGCATATGATAATGATACGAATCGATCACTAATTTCTCTATCCAGACTTAGAAAGAAAAGAAAAAGATACATAATCTGTCATTCGACGATCACCAGCAAAAGTTTATAGTTGACTTCAAGTTACATAAACTACTTAACAAAACATCGTAACAATCCAGACGTTACACTCTTCGAAGACTTGGTCTAGAGATAGATGTATTGTCTATAATGGACGAGTAGCTGGGCGTGATTTTGTTTTTCTTCAAAAGGTAATAGAGAATGGCAAATTGCACATTCTTGTTTCAAATATATGTTTAAAGAAATATGAACTGTAATTAAGGAAGAAGGACAGTTTGCTAAAAATCTACTATCCATATGTGATCAGAGCTAAATTTCTCTTGTACATAATTGTTGTTTCTCGTTCCTTGGGGGAAGCGAAGGTTGGATTTTTGGAGAATATAAATGTGTATATGTGTGTTGAGGATTATCATTACGCTCTTACATTATTTTGTTTTGTTTTTGTTAACAACCTGATAACAACAAGCCCTTGTCCCTAGTCTAGTGACTAGAGCGAGTTCCTTTGTTTTACGAAGTCCCGGGTTAGATTCCCGATTGGAGAGCATCGAATACACTACACTGGTTTAGATTCCACTTTAAACTGAGTCCTGACGCTGATCAAGGATGTAAATTCGAATCAGTTAATCATTCATAGTAACAAATAATAGATATACCTCGTATTAATCTTGTAAAGTATGTTATTTAATACTCACTCTAAATTTCACCCATTGACACCTGTAGCGGGTGTAGTGTAAAGAGAAAATTATTGTTTCCTCTGTATCATTTAAGAACTAGCAGTCTTTTCTAGACCTCTTAACTCGTCTAACCTCCATATTTTTGGCCCAGAAAAAGAGAGAGAAACTATTATTAGTTAATAGAATTTTGTAGATACTACATTGCTTACTTTTTACTTTTGGAAATTAATTATTTCTTAAAAATGTGGTAGATTAATTTACAATTAATAAAATAGTGTTTTGAAAATTATGAAATTATCCATTAATTTAAGAACCATAATGAGGATCCTTATATCAGATGTAAAAGAATTCAGATAATAAAACAGAAACACATGGAAAATTTCCGTTTTGGAAATACTGAACGAAGTAAAATTTCATTCCATCTTTCCATTTGTTTCACATGTAGGTAGAATTTCTATTTTTCAGTTCACATTTTACAAATCGAAGGTTTTGATCAAGCCCCTTCGTCAATCAATACAAGTTAGACGATTTTGGTCATGTTTGTGTACTTTGAAGTACGTACATTCCTTTGATTGCAAGTAGCATTGCGATAGCTATTGCTTAGCTTAACTGAATTAAGACTCTCTCAAGGAGAAGAGGGGTACGTAGCTCTCAATTTTTTAATATTAAAAGAAGAACATATGCTTTTTAAATAATAATAATAATAATAATAATAACACTCCAGTTCTTTCAGTTTCTTCAGGAAATTTTCCCCCCGTTTTTCTTAGAAGACGGCTCTCTTTGTATTGGAGATGGTGAGATGAGGAGGTATAACGAACTATTTGCCAGGTGTTCTCAGGCTGCTTTTGTGCCTGAAGTCTTTTACTTACCACTTCTGAATGATTGGTGGACGTTAAGGGTGGATTTGAAGTTCTTCATCAAGGAAATATGGCCCGTAAGGACGGCACGCGACTACCTTCTGTTTGCTCGTGCCGTGCTTAGGCACCTGGTCATACTTCAACGTTGCCAAGTCCCCTAATGGATATGATGTCGATGGCCGCTGCAAAAGTTTTTTGTCTCTCAACCCTGGAGGTCAACAATTGGGAGTTATCGACAGCTGATGAGTTGGGAGTTCTTTGTTGTTAATGTAGGTTGTTTTCGGAAATATTCTTGCAATTACTAATATATTTGATTCCTTGCAAAATATGTATTAAACTATGTTTTGAAAATCATCCATGATTTATAATTGAATCGGTCATTGTTAAAAGGGGATATTGTGCAATGTATTGCAAGTGGAACATATTCCCTTCTTAAAAATGGCCGATTAAGCTAATTTTTTTACTTGTTTCTCTAGAATTTATAACAGTCGCGAACGTTATAAGAACCTCAATAGTTCTATTTGTAGCACGTACTCAGCCATTATTTAGTAAAACTGTGTATCTGGCAGCTTTGATCAGCATTTTCTGAGCAGCAAAAAGTCTGAATTAAAGGACCTTGTTTATTGGCAGTTGTTCGAAATAGCGTTTGCTAATCCTGTAGTTAGTATAAGAATCTAAACGTTAAAGAAATGCAATTCCATCCTCACATTGGTTTGGATAAAATTCTCTAAAACACTGTCAATGTCATCAATTTAAGGTATCGAGCAGGCGTAGAAGAGCTATCACTTTGCAATCGAATATGCAGTCAATCCCCCTCCCCCTGAAAAGGTATTCTTTAAAATACAAAGACACTTGCTCTGTTTCATTTCATCTCCCACTATTCTTGTACTTTTTTTTTTTTTTTTTTTTTACTACAAAATTGCTTTATAGCTATTAGATCTTTAGCTTTATTAATAAATGCAGATCTTTTGAGTGCTACGTTCAACGATTGTACTATTTAAGTTAAAGAAGATGATGAAAAATAAATGGTGCTAATAAAATGGACAACGAAAAAACTACGAAACACCAATGCCCTCAGCGGGACTCGAATCTATGACTGTCAGTTCATGTGATCCTCAGCATAATACTTTAGACCAGTGTTTCCTATTCTGCGGGGGAAAATGCTTTTCCATGTCCGTGATATGATTAAGTATTGTTAAGTTCCGTTAAATCTCTAAAACTTCAATAGACGCTGATTACATTAATCTAATAGGAGAAGAAAAAACCATATGTTTTTCGTATGATATTGAAAATATATAGTGTTTAGCCTAAATTACGTTGCTGTTTATGAAGCATCGATAAATTATGATCTGGACAAGCTAGAGATCAGTCTGTCTGTCTCTCGAAGGGTTAAAAAAAAGTGTACTTATGAAAGGGTGTTGCAAAATAAGTGTTACAACGCTTGGGAGGTGACTCCTGCCACTGAGACAAGAAAAAAACTTCTCTTGAACTTTCGGCTATCGGACATAGTTTCGGATCTACAACGTGCCGAAAGCGTGGGAAAATGACTTTCGGACGCCAATAGTTCGGAAACTATCCAACGTAAAGAGGGCGGGTAAAAAATTCACTGAAGAAGTCATACCTGCTGTAATGAATTTTGCATGTTTCATAATCCTACCATGCACGCGCAAGTGATTCCCCAAAGTAACGTAGGGAGTCCCTCATAATCTGCCAAATGAATATTGGCCTAAATTGATAGGGCTTCTACCAGGTAACAATAATTCGTTTGTATTAAGTCGATATCTAGAACTAATACAAAATGGCGGACACCTTCATGCTCGTTGTGTGTGGTTGCATAATCGCCAGGTACGGATGCTGGCCAACAGTGACGTTCTGAGTATTAAGTGTATCGAATTTGTACTCAAATGCTCTAGAAAGACATCTGGGGTATCGGTAGAACACAACACAGAAGCAGGGTGATTCACATGTGTGGAAACACGTAACGAAAGATGCCCAGGAAAAATGCACTCATACTCAGTAAACGTGAGTTCAAAGCGTCGGAAATGTAAGGATTAGCGTCAAGAACATAAAAGCCATTGCCAATTCACCAATAATATTCCATCAATCGGATGCAATATGATGTGCACGGTTGCATATGAATAAGGATGCAACAACTGAGGCCAAGTTGAAATTGTGCAAGGGGACTCACAAAGAAACTGGGTAAACTAAATGAATGTCACTAGTGGGATCGCATGCCACTAGTGAGTCTCCTTGCACAATTTCAACGTGGCCTCAGTTGTTGCATCCTTATTCGTATGCAACCGTGCACATCATATTGCATCCGATTGATGGAATATTATTGGTGAATTGGCAATGGCTTTCATGTTCTTGATGCTATTCTTTATATTTCCGATGCTTTGAAATCACGTTTACTGAGTATGAGTGCATTTTTCCTGGGCATCTTTCGTTACGTGTTTCCACACATGTGAATCACCCTGCTTCATGTGTTGTGCTCTATCGACACTTCAGATGTCTTTCTAGAGCATTTGAGTACAAATTCGATACACTTAATACTCAGAACGTCACTGTTGGCCAGCATCCGTACCTGGCGATTATGCAACCACACACAACGAGCATGAAGGTGTCCGCCATTTTGTATTAGTTCTAGATATCGACTTAATACAAACGAATTATTGTTACCTGGTAGAAGCCCTATCAATTTAGGCCAATATTCATTTGGCAGATTATGAGGGACTCCCTACGTTACTTTGGGGAATCCCTTGCGCGTGCATGGTAGGATTATGAAACATGCAAAATTCATTACAGCAGGTATGACTTCTTCAGTGAATTTTTTACCCGCCCTCTTTACGTTGGATAGTTTCCGAACTATTGGCGTCCGAAAGTCATTTTCCCACGCTTTCGGCACGTTGTAGATCCGAAACTATGTCCGATAGCCGAAAGTTCAAGAGAAGTTTTTTTCTTGTCTCAGTAGCAGGAGTCACCTCCCAAGCGTTATATATATATATATATATATATATATATATATATATATATATAATAAGAGATTTAGTTGTACTGTGTTACCGTAGAAATTCTTCATACAGTATTTTATTTTCCATGCAACCGTAGATCTAGTATGCTTTTTGTTCATTCATTCAATTTAGTATAGCATTATTTAAAATTAGTATTAGAGAAGAAAATTAATTATCCCTGTAATGTCCAAATCTTGTAACAACCCCAATAAAAAGAAGTATGTTTCCACGTCCTGCAAAAGACAGCAAAAATTTAAAAAGTTACTAGATTAAATTCAGAATATTATCACAAATTTCCTTCTGTAAGTATTTAATAAAGATTTAATTGATAAAATTATTTTTAAAGTTTATTGTCTGAGGATTATGCACTGAGATAGACTGTGATAATGAGATGGGTAATGATGAAGGAATGGAGAAAGTGGGAGAATACGGCACAATCACGAGCCAAATTTTTCCCATTTTCCTCTGACCAGAGCCGGCACTGCTTGACGTCACTAATTTCACGTATTCCAGTGCAGTTAGGGTATTGACAACTGGATAGTATAGTAGTAATCTGTTTATCCTGACTTCTTTACGGTGTACGGTTAATATTACGTAAAGCCACAAGGGAGATTCAAATGAGCATTGCAATATATCATTTTGTATGCAGTATTAAACTGTCCTCTGTTGATACTACAGACAGCCTAACACTCCGACTGAACACAAGACATCCCTCTAGGCTGTATGGTTAGCGTACACCTTCTATATAGAAGACCGGGGTTCGATTCCCGGTAGAATTTCATGTGGGTGGGATCCCACGTTTGATATTACTTCAGTACTGAAAGGGACGCAGAACTCCAATCCAGTTAACCAACCAATCGAACATAAGATTGTGATAGCTCTGAATTCAAATTTAACGTTTTATTGCTACATGGACCAAGCAGATCAATAAAATTAAAGTTTTTTTTCTTTTTTTTTGACATTGCTATCGCACTTCCTGTAAATTGTACAAAATTTTTCGCGCTAAATTATTATTTTTCTTTTATGAAGAAGTTTAATGGCAACTACCCTTCATGATGATGTCCGTTATTTTATGTATTGATAAATTTCATTCTTGAATGAATGAATGAAAGCGTCTATGAGTGAAACAGCGGGGGAAGAGCTGAGAGTCGCTCGTGAGATCTTGTAACGGATGCTGATTATTGGTATCTACTCCGAGGAGAATATGACCGTTAGAGTTGCCGTGTGCTAAGAGAGTTCCTCTTCCCCTTTTTAAATCCCCGTTGTGTTGTGAGGACTTGTGCAAAATAACTTTCCCATAGAAATGTACGGGGTAACCGCCTAAATACTGCCTTACGTACGCACCCCTCTGTTGTCTGTCCCTATACTACACACACACATTCATCTCGGCTTTCATATTTGCCCCATCCGTTTCTCATACTTCCTTCCTGCAGCAGTAACCGTGTGAACAGAAGGTTGTATAATCACAAAGCTTATCCCGTACCCCCCTTTTTTTCACAAGGAATTCTCATGTTGGTTGACTTTGAAGTATAAAATCATCGCCGGCTACGATAAAATTAAAAAAAAAAAAAAAAAAAAAGTGGATTGAACGCAATCTTTGCACGCGCCTTGCTTGCAATTGTTCGATTTTCTGATCTTAGTAGTAATTAGGCACGCAGTCAGGGAAGTATTGTAGAGAGTTGTGCTATGTGTAGTTAACTGGTTATATCATATTTATGTATTTTTAATAAGCGGAAATCATTCGGAAATACGAAGATGACAGTGTACTTTTCTCACCATTTGACTGAAGCCAGTGGCTAATCAAAAGGAAGGTTGAAGTAATGGAAATAGTTGTTGATATAATAAAAATGAAAGAAACTGGACAACTAAAAGAAGATCTACATACATTGTATATCCTTCACACAACTTACGTGATGTGAGTAGGGTTCGAACACACGAACACATGCTCCAGAATTGAGCATTCTAACACTGAGCTCCTGTGAGCTTAACAGTTCTGTTTCAATAATTTTTATTGTCATAGGTGTCAATTATACGTACATTCGCAATTTTTACAATGCGAACACTCAGATTCTTCTGACTGCTCATGTGATTTGCTGTAACTAAAGTGGCAGATTCCTATAAAAACATGACATGAATTTATTTATTCAGCTTCTAATAGAAATCAGGTTGAGATGATCAGTCACTGTTTATTTATTTATTTATTTATTTTATTTTATTTTTTGAAGGGAGTATCCGTAAGGGCGTATCCCATAAAAAAAATCGGGATAGTTGATATGTTGCTACGCGTAGTTTATTTTTAATTAACCTGTCCTTCCACTGGTGGTTCGTGCTTATACTTCCAGTCGTTAAGAAATAGCTCATTCACTCACATGATTCACACTGTATTTAATTTGTTTAAGGTTGGTGTAAAGGGACAAGTTTTGCCAATAGATGTCACTAGTCTTCGTATCTCCCTCATGTATTTGTTACCTTTCACAAAAATTTACAATTTCTCTTGCAAATTTCAACCTAGAGACTTCAAATTTTTGGAGAAGGAACTTCATAACCTATCGAAGGCAACAATCCGTGCCGATTTCTTATTTTGAATTTTCTTCATTGTTGAAAGTTATATTGTTAAAGGTTTGGATATCCCTTTCAACAAAGAAGCCATTTTAACAATGAAGAAAATTCTAAATAAAAAATCGGCACGGATTGTTGTCTTCGTAGGTTATTAAGTTCCTTCTGAAAAAATTTGAAATCTCTAGTTAGAAATCGTGAATTTTCGTGAAAGGTAAAAAATACGTGAGAGATATACGAAGACTGTCGTGACATCCATCGACAAAACTTGTCACTTTAAACTAACCTTAAGTGAATGACACATTCTTATTATTTGAAAGAAGAAACCTTCGTGTTGCAAATTGTTTGTGCATGTGCGGTGGTTGAAAAGCTGATGTAACAATAATAAAATGGCGCATGGAATAACTTTCCATACACCTTGTTTCATCTTTTCCGTTATTAGCAGTCCCAGGGAATTTTACTAAAGGTTGATAGTAAGTAGCTAATAATTGTTCTGAGATTTCGGTCAAGACATTGCTAGGTATATAATTGAAATTGATTTAGTAGGTTTTACGCTGACGACCATATACCTGCCCATCCCTAGTATAGATAACACTAGCAGTGTAAGTGAAAGTTGACTTTAACCGTTTAATTAGCAAGCATTGATAGCATTACCATTAAAATATTTAGTTTGCTTTTATGTTTGAACCATGTCTTCCTGATCATAGTTCCGTAATTTTTAGTGTTTTTCTACTTTGGTTGCAAAATACAGGATGTTTATTTCAAAGTAATATTGTCATAAAATAGGTCTTATGTGTTGCTACTGAGCAGCATTGCCCTAATATGGTCAAATATCATGAGAATACTTTCAGTAATTAGCAGCAGTTTCGTTGAAATTTCTTCCTACAGAGCGAGAAACCATAAATTAAAAAATAAATTTAAAAAAAAAAAACTTTCGGGGAACGTAGGAAATAAAGCTGCTACAATACAGTATTAAGTTGGTCTGTCCGTTGCTGAGGAAGATTAGAAGTATCTATACAAGCGCACCGTAAATCATGTATATGAATATTGTATGAAAGCAGTTATGCCAATTGAATGATCACTGAAGTTATAATTTGTGCGGATAACACAATAGAATGAGATGTTGCTTGAGAGCAACAGTGTCAAATAAAGAGTTAAAATAATTCTAAAACAGAATTCTCAATGTTGAATATTGTAGTTGCTTGTCTCAAAACATAATACTCTCGGGAAAAAATGAGGCAGTAATAAGCTTCTATCAGATATGGAAACCCTCACAAGATCGAGGTTCTATCCACCCTGGTTTTAAATATCAGTTCGTCAAGTTAAAAGCAAAGGGAAATGATAATCCTTCGCAAACAAAGACGTTCGATTGTTATCGTAAAATCGTTCTTGGGCCTGTTTGTCGAACTTAATTGTACATGAGTTTTGCCTACAAATCATTAGAATAAGTCATTTAATATTTGGTAGTACATTTTGCCTGGGAACTGTTAATTTTTTGAATTCGTTCCATACAAGTATTAAGTAGGCTATTGACGTGTACCTTTTGTGGGACAGGTCTCAGGTCTCACTTATGTGATAAATATGAATTGGCAAATTCGTAAGATCTTAACTTCACTCGCCCTCATTGTTAATGATGAGTTGTGTAGCCAAGGAGATGCTGTGAGGTTGGAGAGAACAGATGACTGAAGTTGAGGATGAATAAAATAACTTCAGTCTCTATCTAACATACTGTTCTCGTCACCTTGTGAGAACTCAACACAGTGTTTTGATATTTTAAGCAGAATTCGCGAAGAATGAAAAGTCTTTAGTGTTCATACTGTAATTTTAGATATATACGTTGTATGTTCCAATTCTAGGAACCCACTGATATTAATAACTCTGTGTTTAATTAACAGTCCTAAATGCGAATTCTTAAACGCGTACAACCATCACGAAATAGTCATAATTCTTGTCACCAGCATTATGCTAACTGCCAAAAGAAAGTTATCATTTTTAGTACTTCAAGCGAATACCGCAAATATTATCGTAAATTGAGATAAACTGCTAAGTTATGCAATACCATAATTAGTAGATGAATATCGTATGTTTACATTCTGATCCACCAGTGTTTTATCAGGATTTCATCAGAGCTTACTCTTGCGTGACGTAACGTAATAGTTGAAAGAAAAAGGAACAAGTCATCTATCCTTAATAGGGAAGATACATTTCAAAAAGTTGAGGAAAATTCTTTTATTGAGACTTGAGAAAGATACACCGTGTCTGATGACGTAATCTTCACAACCATATACTAACTAACAACTGGTAGCTTTGCTTTCCTTTCGAACTACCAAAGACAGTTTGATTTGCTTCCTGCGGTGCAAATAACAGGATATGACGTCAAGAGTTCCTCGCAATGGCATCGACCAGAAATTTCTATCCCAGTTCGTATTTTGTTCATATTATCTGATTTCAGAAATACTAGGTAAGATGATGCTCGAAATAGTATTAAGTGACATTTTAAAAAGTTGAGTAAAATTGCATGTTTTCTTTGAGTTCCATTCATCCATGTGGATCATTCAAGTTCAAGGTCACGGTGTGTTTCAACCGAATGTTGAAATAAAATGGTTTTACAAATAACTTATCAAGCTCAGTTAGTTACATGAACGTTGTAACTTTCAGATATTCTTGGGGTACTTGAACTTAATACCCATATTAAACTTTAATTTTTTCTGGTCCGCAAGTCATATAATATATCGGGTGTTGCAAAATAAGTGTTACAACTCTTGGGAGGTGACTCCTGCCACTGAGACAAGAAAAAAACTTCTCTTGAACTTTCGGCTATCGGACATAGTTTCGAATCTACAAGGTGCCGAAAGCGTGGGGAAATGATTTTCGGACGCCAATAGTTCGGAAACTATCCAACGTAAAGAGGGTGGGTAAAAAACTTCACTGAAGAAGTCATACCTGCTGTATTGAATTTTGCATGTTTCACAATCCTACTGTGCACGCGCAAGGGATTTCCCAAAGGAACGTAGGGAGTCCCGGATAATCTGCCAAATGAAAATTGGTCTAAATGGATATGAATTGATAGGGCTTCTACCAGGTAGCAATAATTCGTTTGTATTAAGTCGATATCTGAAACAAATACAAAATGGCGGACACCTTCATGCCCGTTGTGTGTGATTGCATAATCGCCAGATACGGATGCTGGCCAACAGTGATGTTCTGAGTATTAAGTGTATCGAATTTGTACTCAAATGCTCTAGAAAGACATCTGGAGTGTCGGTAGAGAACAACAGATGAAGCAGGATGATTCACATGTGTGGAAACACTTAACGAAAAATGCCCTAAAATGCACTCATATTCAGTAAACGTGAGTTCAAAGCGTCAGAAATGTAAGGATTAGCTTCAAGAACATGAAATCCATTGCCAATTCACCAATAATATTCCCTCAAACCGATGCAATATGATGAGCAAGGTTGCATACCAATAAGGATGCAACAACAGGCTAAGTTGAAATTGTGCAAGGGGACTCACTAAGAATCTGAGTAAACTAAGTGTATGTCACTAGTGAGATCGCATGATCGATATTAAAATGTGGCCAATGTGTGTGTTGATATCAACATGTAGCTAATGGACAAATGTCAACATGTCCCACTACTGCTGATTATCCGGAACTCCCTACGTTCCTTTGGGGAATTCCTTGCGCGTGTATGGTAGGATTGTGAAACATGCAAAATTCAATACAGCAGGTATGGCTTCTTCGGTTAATTTTTTACCCGCCCTCTTTACGTTGGATAGTTTCCGAACTATTGGCGTCCGAAAGTCATTTTCCCACGCTTTCGGCACCTTGTAGATCCGAAACTATGTCCGATAGCCGCAAGTTCAAGAGAAGTTTTTTTCTTGTCTCAGTGGCAGGAGTCACCTCACAAGAGTTGTAACACTTATTTTGCAACACCCGATGTTTCAGACTTTTTAGTAGTGTAGTTGTCATTCTATTTATAAATCTTAATTTTAAAACTCCCTGGCACAGCAGACAAAGCGCTATGGTGCTAGATGGTACAGGTTTGACTGGATAATGCATGAACATCGTCAATGCTATTAATTACGGCTTTATAGATCAGAGTTTTCTGCGTCTTAATTCAAATAGTCTTCAGTTACTTCATGATGTTCGGTCAGCTCAGATATTTCTGTCCCAAACACTTAATAGATTCTCAGAAAGATTCAGGATATGATCAAGAGAGGGGCTAAACCATAGTTTGCCGCTTTATTCAGCGTAAAGAAAGTAGGATTGAAGCCCATTTTATTCGGTGTATACCTGAGCGTCAAGGGGGGGCTATAGCTCCTATAGCCCTCCTCTTGAATCCGCTCCTATATCTATCATATATATCAATCATATAATCTTTGGTCTTATACTATGTGCCGGAAATTTATTGTTTTGCACTGCATCTTAATCTTTTTTTAGCACCATTTCCCATGTAATTGCTGATTTTAATTAGCCTCCAGATCTCTTCTTTAGGCATTTAATATTAGATTATTCTCTCTGTTGTCACTATCGATTATTTCCCTCCACTTCGTTTTTAGAGCGTTTTTATTTTTCTCGATTTCAATCATCACTACTTTTCTTCATGCAGTTCTCGTTTTTTCTTACAACATGACCTACCCATCTCTCAAATTCTCAATTGGTGATTTTACTGTTAGTGTAATTAAATCTAGAACAAAATCTCCGGGCATACCGGCAACAGTTCAAGATGAAAATACTGTAGCGAGTGATGATCAAAGACCAGACCTCCAATAACTACTTCTGCAAAACATTTACTTCCCTTCCCTCTACAACCCATCTCCTCCCTCTCCACCCCATCTGTTCGGACACCTTATCCATTCTCTCTACCACCCCGGGCGAAGTTCTGGCTCTCTTGCTATCGTTATCTTCACATAGATCACTTGGACCCGATAAAATTAGTCCTCTCTTTCTCAACAAAACTGCTTCAGTTATTGCGGTTCCTCTATCTATCTTATTCAATAGGTGCTTCAAGGAAGGGTATTATCCCACCAGTTGTAAACTAGCTCACGTGACCCCAATATACAAATCAGGACTTAAAGATCATGTATCCTCCTATAGGCCAATATCTCTTCTTTCTGTAATATCAATTATCTGCGAAAAAATAATCAAAGACAGGCTACTTAAATTCACCTCACCTTACATCCATAGTTCTCAGCACGGCTTTCTACCGAAAAGCTCAAGTCTCTCAAACTTAAGTACTCTTCTTTCCTGTGCAGTCAAATGTATGAATAACAATACTCAATTAGATGTTATCTACTTTGATCTCTCGAAGGCCTTTGATTCTGCAGTCACATTCATCTTCTTCATAAACTATCCAATAGATTTAATGTACATGGCAAATTTCTCTCTCTAATCACAAGCTACTTGAAGGACCGTAAACAGAGAGTTGTTCTTTCAGGGGCGACTTCTAACCCCCAACCCGTGATCTCAGGGGTGCCTCAGGGGAGTGTACTTGGGCCTCTGCTGTTTGTCCTGTATATGGATGATCTCTACACGCACTTATCAGCTCAACCTAGTGGCCTTCTGCTTTTTGCTGACGATTGTAAGTTATACAGAGAAATATCGTGTCTCCATGACACAATTGCTCTACAGGAAGACATAAATTACCTTACAGGCTGGTGTGAAATGTGGCACTTGAAACTCAACAGTAAGAAATGTGACAGTATTACTATTACTTTGAAAAAGTCCCCTGTCCCCTCCACATACCATATCAATAATTCCCCTATCACACATTCTGCTAGTCATAACGACCTTGGTGTCATCTTTGATTCAAAACTCACCTTCTCTGACCACATCTCCTCAATACTAAAGAATTCAATGCGCATGTTGGGACTTCTTTATCGATTCACCGAACTACGCACTGTTTCTTCATTAGCAACTTTTTATAAGACTTTAATAGCGCCCAAGATCGAATACTGCTCTCCCATATGGGCCATGGCAGCACCTACACATCTCTCCAGACTTGATTCTGTTCTCAATTTCTTCATCGCTATAGTCCGTTTTCGTGTTCCTGCACTTCGAATATTATCTAAGAAGGAGCTCTTGCGACATCTTAATATTCAGACTCCTGAAGTACGCAGAATTATCTCTGACCTGAAATATCTACATAAAATAGTTAATGGAAGCTTAAGATCGGAAATATTACTGCAGGAACTATCCTTACGTGTCCCTTCCCGCATCACCCGGACTACCCACCTATTCCATCTTGCCCGTCCTAGGTTGGCTGTTATACAGAGGTCTCTTTTTTATAGAATACCAAACTGTTATAATCAAGTAACAACTGATGTGGACATTTTTTCGAGCTACCCAGTGTTTGAAAGAGCAATTAAATGAGCTTTGACGGAATAATTTTACTTTTACACTCTTTTTTTCTATGTTGTTGTTATTGTTGTCTTGTTTTTTTTTCTTTCTTTCTTTTGTTAGCATGTCCCTGTGTAAAATGGCAAAGTTATGCTGTATCTGGGAATTTGTTCAATAAATAAATAAATAAATAAAATTAGTTGACCTCTTGTGTCATTTTTCAGATGTACAACTTTTACATACCCCTAATTAATAGTTCATTCCTGATTCATCTTCCTTGGGTACCTCAGATATTCATCTTAGTGTCCTCATTTCCATCGTCCTCGCTTTATTCAAATATGTTGTATTAGAGGGTAAAGACCGTAAATTAACATTCTAAATAAATAAAGTGGCTATCGAAGTAGACGTCGGTATACGTAGAGGATAAGATTCAGCCTTTTAAAATGGGGACATTCAGTAGAAAAAGTGTAAAAGATTTTTCAGACCATCCTGAATGAGTTTTCTTCATTCACACCAGACAAATGCCAGGATGGTACCTAACCTATGGGTCACAGGCCGCATCCTTCCTTTCCTTCCCTCGGATAGTGTGATGGCCGAGGGATATCATCCCTCATATATGACGGCTAACATGGCCGTAGATGGCGAAAGCCCATGAATATAATTCCTAAATCCTAATCAACCTTTTAAAGTCAGTTTGCTGAGCCTCAGACGATTACGTCTAAATTGCCTTTCCAAGTATCTACAATGTTTCAGGTGTCATATATCGGAAACTAGTCATTCTATTACTGGAAAATAATACTTGTGTATTCAGAAATTGTGAACAGATTGTCAGCGGAATGTATGATGCATGACCTGATTTTGCCGAATGTATGTATGATGCATGCCTAATGTAATACATTGCATTGTTTCATTATTTTTTTTCCATAAAGACATATTTTACCGCATCTTGCTCACCTTCAAATTTTGTTTGCTGGGACAGATTGTATTTGTCGTGTAATGTATGATAAGAGTATTGTCATGTTTTCCCAGTGATGAATAATGAACCTGAACCGGTTTTACGAAGCGAAAAGGTAAATTAGAGTGTTAAGAAGTTATTTAGTCAAAGTTGTGTTAATTCAGTAGCTATGTTGTTGTGTTCACGTCATTTCTATTAATAAAAATGCTTTCTGACTACTTTCCAATCTTCGCTAAAAGGATTGGTCTTGGCGAAAGTTACGCAAAAGCATATTTATATGAAGGAGATATTGTCAAAGTGTTTATACGTACTATTATTGTTATTACTAATGTCATGCACTCCACGCAACGCACTTCTTTGCATTTTAAAATAAGAAAAAGGAATATAAACTGCTACTTAATCACTATTAATAAATTGAGTAATACTAACAATTTTTAACAAGCAATGATCTAGAACATTATAATTCACTCAACATATTGTTTATAAGGAACAAATTGATCAACTCATTTCTTACTGAATGATTGTGAAATTTGTGAACATATTGATGTAGGATGACACATAGCCTGTTATTGTAGTAATGGGTTGTACCACGCCAAAATTCCTTAGGTTAACAAATACATACAAAGAATGGAGGAGATCGAACCATATATTTGATTGTGAGATTTTCAAGATAAACAAGATGACTAAAAGTGATGTTATCAGTGGAGTTTTAATTAGATTACAGTGAACAGAAAGTTCATTTGTAGATGGAGTGTACATGAAAATGGCGTAGCTCTGAGGTAGCATTAATAAAGGTGATATTGAAGTGTTAGAGGTTAAACACTTGGTAATTTAGTTTGACTTAAATTAGTCACAAGATGGTCAGCTTACTAAAGTACGGCGAGTACTTACAACGCATTTGACGTCATGAGTGAGTTACATTACTACAACTGGATTCAGGGACATTCCATGTCAAATCACCAAGTCATCAGACTTGACCATCTCAGAATTTTGTAAAAATTGGTGCACAGCTTTATTACAGTGGGAGATGAAAAAATTCCAAATATTACCTCTCTCCTCCTGAAAGTATCCCCATACAGGGTGTTCAAAAATGTCCAAAAAGGGCATTTTTTCAGTTACTGTGATTATTAAAAATTGTCATAAAATGGTTAATATTTGCACTAGAGACATGAAACAAACACCATTAGAAAGCTTAAAGACTGCTGTACAAGTTTCACTATATTGAAAAAAAACCTGTAAAATAAAAAAAAAATACACTTCAAAAATTCAAATTAACATTTAAATTTTAATTTCGCATAGAAATGTCCCTGCGAATTTGTTCAAAATTCTCCAGATTTTAGTCTCGTATGTGTACTAAAACACCACAAAGTTGTATTTTGGGCACTCAATGGGATCCGATTCAAAATTCAACCTAAACCAAACATTTCACGATATTGATCATGTGAATATATGAGTTCAGACCGATAACCATTCGCCTGTAGCTACTTACGTACAGCATCAAAAGGAATTTATATTCAATTTCATTTATTTCTTGATGTGTTCATTTGAATTTACACAATTATTCACCTTTTGAGTTATTTAGAGAGGCATTACGTTTCCGGAAAGTACTCAATACAGGTCATTATTCTTTTTAGTCAGTATGGATGTTTCCAAATTTACATTTGCTACATTGATACAAGTTATTTTCATCCCTTTGTTTCAGGACTGCTATCACAGACATGTGGAAGTGCATAATTGAAATGGGAAAAGAATTTATTGACTAATTGTTTGTGCTGAAAGTGTGTGAAGTCTTTGTGAACAGTGTCACTGTGTTTCATAACACATTTGATACAAATATTTTGAAAGGGAGGGAAATATATCCCTCCCTTTCATAATAATTTAGTAGCAGCAATCCTGAAACAAAGGAATAAAAATAACTTGTATCAATGTAGCAAATATAAATTTAGAAACATCCAAACTGACTAACAAGAATGACCTGTATTGAGTGCTGTTCGGAAACTAATACCTCTCTAGATAACTCGAAAGGTGGATAATTGTGTAAATTTAAATGAATACATCAAGAAACAAATGGAATTGAATATAAATTCCTTTGATGCTGCAGGTAAATAGCTCCAGGCAAATGGTTATCGATCTGAACCCAGATATTCACATGGTCAATATCGTGCAATGTTTGGTTTATGTTAAATTTTGAATCAGATCCCATTGAGTGCCCAAAATGCAACTTTGTGGTGTTTTAGTACACATATGAGGCTACAATCTGCACATTTTGAACAAATTCAGAGGGACATTTCTATGCGGAATTCAAATCTTAATTTGAATATTTGAAGTGTTATTTTTTATTTTACATGTTTTTTCAATATAGTACAACTTGTAGAGCAGTCTTTAAGCTTTCCAATGGTGTTTATTTCATGTCTCTAGTGCACATTTTAACCATTTTATGTCAATTTTTAATAATCACAGTAACTGAAAAAAATGCCCTTTCTGGACATTTTCGAACACCATGTATGGGGACACTTTCAGGAGGGAGAGAGGTGATATTTGGAATTTTTTCATCTCCCACTATAATAAAGCTGTGCACCAATTTTTAAAAAGTCTAAGATGGTCAGGTCAGATTTTGTCATTTCGTTGGTTAATTTCACATGGAATATCCCTTTAACAAACTATAACAATATCCATTTTTTAAATGTAAGGAATATGAAGGCCAGTATTTCAAATATTGTTCTCAATATTTCTTACAGACCTAATATACTGTTAAAGGACACCCTAAAGTAAGAATTCTATCGTAGTACTCCCAGTATTTTGCAACTCGCTAATAGGTAAATGTAATAATAGTATACACATGTACATAGCAGTCATGCTTTTCCAGTTTTAGAAATAAAAATGAAATAAGAAATGAAATGGTAGGTAGCATACTAAGACAATTATTTCAGTGAATACTTATACTTAAAATCGAATTATATATATATTGAAGATAGAAATATACTAAACTCATCTGTTAATAAAATAATAAGATGCGGTAATAATAAAGTTGATGAGCTCCACGTGATTAAGCCAGTATCATACGCGCCTTTTGGCGTGTGAGAACCGGCTTTGGTTCCCGACAGAGCTCGTGTGGTTCGGACCCATATTAAGTTGTAAGTCCACGTCCTATATAGGCATGTTGCTGAAAGGGACACTAAACTCAAAATCAAATGAATAAAATTTATATTGTAAATTTTAGTCCAAATATTCCTGTTAATTAACGTAGCTCCAGTGTTTGTAAGTGCTACAGATGTTTCATTGGAGCCGAATCGATTGTAGAAATGGAATCCTACACTTGTGCCTTGAATATTAATTCCAAATTTAACATCACGTTTGATATCTGAAACCTGTTAAATACTTAATGTAAGAAGTTTCGCGTGGAAAATATAGTTAAGTAAATAGTTCTATTCACGAATAAGGTTCCGGTGTTACCACGGATAAAGTTTGAGATGAAATTCATGTGAAATCGTGAAAAGTGCATGTTCATGATTGTATGTTATAAACCAGTTCCAACGTCAGAGAATAATATATGAAGGAATCTTCAAATATAGTAGAAGAGAGTTTTATAATATATTTTGGCTTCATTGATCTGAATAGGTATCAATATTTTGTATGCATATCAGCGATTTGATGGTCATAATATGCAGTATTCGACTTGTGCTCCATTTTCTCCCTCATTAAGTATTCGATATTTGAAATTGCATAATGTGTTCGTGACCTAAAGTTTGCATGATGTGCTTCATGATACGGAGTTTTTCCTCGCAGTCAGTATTAACTTCAGAAAATGACATGGTTTAAAGAAGAAATTTCTGATTGTTTTACTTTATGTATTTGGGTCCAGGGAAACTTGTAGAACTTAATGGGACTTAAATGTCACGTTTCCAATCGATGCTTATATTAACAAGTAATAATAATAATATATAATATACGTCGTTTCACATGCAGAATATCTATGAGTATGTTTAAACATAGAGAGACGGACGGATTCACTATATTGAAAGAGTGTCTTTTTGTTCTGGCTTTCGTTGCTAACACTATGTAGGAGTAATTTAATGTCGTTACCCTAACCATTTCAAACCAATTTTAGAAGCCTTGCAACGTTTCCCCCATTTTAAAGTTTCTAGTTTTTTTTTTTTTAATTGCATATGTTTCTCTCAGTGATATGTCACTACTTTCGTAAGAATTAATCGTGCGCAAGGGCGTGAAGTGAATCGTGGGTGAACGAATTACCACTTCCTAAGGCAAGAAAATACTAATAACTTGCTGTAAGCGCTCGTCGTGGTCGGATCTTAATTCAGAACCTGGGTAAAAAGAGAGGAAGAATATTGTCCTTATTCCATTGTTCGGCATTTATACTTTGCTGTTATGTAAACCCATATAATCAGTATTTATAATGTTGGTTGCATACAGACAAGATATTTTTTAGAACCCGCTAAAAATGTACATATTTTTTTTTTAACCTTTGCATATCCCCGAACCGAAAATCGAGCAAACGGCTTCGTACGCAATTACATCTGATGATCTGTCTGTACATAATTTTGTGGCTGTAGATTACTCTTTTCTGTTCGAAAAGTTGATCACATTAATTATTTATTATTATTATTATTATTATTATTATTATTATTATTATTATTATTATTATTATTATAGATTATAATAATTTTATATTGTGAATAAGGAAGGATGGCTTTACGCTATTACAGTAAAATGCAAGTAACTGAAATGCGATATAACCACATAAATATTTTTTTTTCTACTGCAATACATGGTATCCATAAAGTCTTCCTACAACTTCTAGATTTTATTACAGAAACAAATAAATAGACACGTCTGTCGAATTTATTGCAAAATAAGGAGTAAATATTGAAGTTTTTGTTTCACAAAAAGTTTTTTTTTTTTTTTTTTTTTAGTTTGTCACGACTATGTCCTATAGGCTAAAGGAGACGGATAATTAATGAAAGTAAATGTGTGTGAAATTAAATTTCACTAGGAATTGAATCCTGAGTCACGTACACCAGTTGTAAGTGTAGTTGTCTATGTGTGCATACACTTTTATAAAATGCATTGAGAAATATTTTGTCGCCGTTTGAAAGTGATTGTCTAACGGCTAGTGAGAACAGACCCTAACTTTTCATCTTTACGAGGTGATATCACAAAGTTTGTGGGATTACCTAGAAGGTGACGAAGTATGAACCCCCCTCGGAACTTTGTGTTAAACATGCAAATTCTGAACTCGTCATAACAGCTTTTTTTTTTTCTCAGGTAAATCACCGAAGGGCGATGATCGATAAGCTTGAGGCACGGAGCGTCGTTAAGTTCCTCAATCTTCAGGGAAAATCAAAGCAGATCCACAAAGAGATGAAAGAAGTCCATGGGGATGAAAGCCCATCCTAGAGATGGTATCCAGGTGAAAATGTCAATTAAAAACTAGACTCATCACCACCATGGACGCCTTTAGATCTGGAAGGCTATCTTTCACTGATGATGCCGCCTTGACGGAGAAAATTGAGATCATAATGGAAGACAGGAGGATAACCATTAAAAGGCTCATGCATGCAGTAGGTATGAGTAGAGACGAAACTTTTTCTCTAATGCGATATGTGCGAAACGTTAACAAAAATCGTATATGTTTCAGGAAACCTCAAACTTTTCCTTTCAGAGCCAGAAATCACATTTATACTATCGCGATTTTTTGCGAAATTCGCCATTACTTGCGATAAGTGCGAATAAAAGCGAAAAAGTGGAATTTTTGCTAATTACCCAAACAAAAGCTGTGTTTCATAACTCAAGAACGGTTAAAAGTGCTTATCGGAAACACGTAGATACTACTATCCCAGAAAATTCTCTGCCAGTTTTATTGAGGTGGGGAAGTTGGTTTGAAGTTATTTCGTGTGTAAGTGAAAATATTTTTTTCAAATTAGATGATTTTTTCAAAACAATTGAAAGTTCGTCATCTGATGCAAGTCAGTGTCTAGAAAATTTTAGCAGTAACAAAAAAGACAAGTTTGAGGTTTGAGGCAAGCATCATTTGTCAGTGAATATGGAAGTGCTGTTGCTCAACTGATTGTCCAATTACCCGTACGAGGGCTGCTATATATATTTCTGGCCTAATAATGAAAATACGAATATTTATCAACGAAAATGGTTTTATTGTTTTTCAAAATATTCTCCATCAAGATTTATACACTTTTGCATGCGCTCAAACCAATTTTCGAAGCACTTTTTCCACTCCGATTGAGACACCTCCAAAACATGGTTTTTGAATGCTTCAACAGCATTTTCTGGCGACGAAAATCGTTGACCACGCATTTTTTTCTTGATGTGTGGGAATAAAAAGAAGTCATTGGGTGCCAAGTCAGGGCTGTACGGCGGATGACCCATCACTTCGACGTTTTGGCCGGTCAAAAATGCGCTGGTTTGAGCCGATGTGTGAGAGCTCGCATTGTCATGGTGCACAATGATTCGTCTTCTCTTGTTCATTTTTCGAATTTCTCCGAAGACTTCAGGCAAACAAATGGTGGTGTACCACTCAGAATTGACCGTCCTACGTTGCTCAAGCGGAACAGTCGCCACATGACCAGTTATGCCGAAGAAACAGGCGACCATTTGCTTCGAAGTGCTTCTTCCACGAACAACTTTCGTTGGATTTGGCTCGTCTTGGAAGACCCACACGGTCGATTGCTGTTTTGTTTCGGGCTCATACGCATAGATCCATGATTCGTCACCTGTGACGATCTTATAAACGTCTTTTGAAGCACCGCGATCGTATTTTTTCAGCATTTCTTTACACCAATCCACACGAGCTTTCTTTTGAGCGATTGTCAAATTGTGCGGGATCCAACGAGAACAAACCTTTTTTACGGCCAGGTGTTCATGCAATATCGAATGTATGCTGGTGGAAGAAATGCCTAGGCATGCCTCTATCTCACGGTAAGTCACATGACGGTCTTGCATTATCAGTTCACGTACGGCATCGATGTTTTCTGGCACAACGGCTGTTTTTGGACGACCTTCACGGAATTCGTCTTTGAGCGAGCGTCGGCCACGATTGAATTCGTTGTACCAGTTTTTCACAGTGCTATAGGATGGTGCTTCGTCGCCATACAAAGATTTAAGTTCATCGATGCACTCTTGTCGTGATAATCCACGTCGAAAGTTGTGAAAAATGATCGCACGAAAATGTTCACGAGTTAATTCCATTTTTTTGCCAAGTTGATTTCTTCAAGTACCTGTAAAAGAAAAAAAAATTGTCGTAAGTCAAAAAGTTCTGAGTACATTTATGCTACAAAATGTCAAACTTTCCAATGGAAATGTCAGATTGCACCTGGCAACACTTAGTGTTGCCTAGGCCAGAAATATATATAGCAACCCTCGTATGCTCACCTTATTGTCGGGAAAACGAAAAACTTGCGAAATAAATTAAGAGTTAGCTTAAGCAGGACAATTTGGGTCTGCTACTGCAGAGTTAATTAAAAAAGGTAGTGCTTCTCACCAGGCTGAAGTTGAAATAAAGTTGAAAACCTGCATGTCAAAAGTATTGGTGAAGCTGCAGAATTACACGCAAGCAAGTGACGACAATTCTATGTGTAGAGTTTACGAAAAGCTCTGCGAGTTGTGATCCAGAAACTGTTTCACTTCATAAAGATGTAGATATCAACAAAACTGTTGTTTAAATCGTTGACGGTGTTTTCTGGTGAAAATGTTCATGATCTGTTGGTTGCTTACCGTGAATTTGAAAGTAAGGTTATTGAAGTTCTCAACAGTGAGGATAAGAAAGTTGATATTGTATCATTGTTACACCGTTTTAAAGTTAATCACAAATCTTTTTCTGTCAGCTCGTTACGTTCAAGTCTCGAGTGTTGATGGCGAGAGATTCTTTTCCAAGTATATGATTGTTACTAACAGCAGAACAAAATTAGAAGAGTTGGTAATGTCTTGCTGCATGCTATCCTTTAACTAAGGATGAGGTTCGAGGAAGTGTTCAAAATGTTGCATTAATTTCTATATCTCAGTGTTAGTGTGTGCACTTAATCAAAGTATATCCTCACTTTTGTATTAGATACACCTTACTACCAAAAATATACTGTTTAACGTACCATATATTTTTTTTAAAAAAAGTGCTAAATTTAAAAAAATAAATGCGACATAAATGCGAAAAATCGTGATAATTAATGCTACAAAATATCAAAATTGTTGCGAAAAAGTTTCGTCTCTAGGTATGAGTTATGGGTCTGCCTGGAGTATCATTCACAACCAACTGCATCTTCAGAAAGTGTCAGCATGGTGGGTGTCTGGACTTCTCACACATTTCCAGAAGAGAAATTACGAACTGTGAGGTGCATGAAGAGTACTTTCTTGGCAGACTAGTAACAATGGATAAAAGTTGGGTTTTTCTTCATGGCCCAGAAACAAAGGAAATAAGCAAACTATGGAAACACCCCTTCTCATCCGACCCTAAAAAAAAAAAAAAAAGCACGAGTACAGAAATCTGTGGTTTAGATAGTTTTCCATTTTCTTGGGATTGTGAAGGGATCATCGTGGCATATTATCTACCACAGGGGTAAACTATTTCTGGTACCTATTATTCCTATCTCCTGCCTAAGTAACGAGAGTAACTGAAGAAGGAACGTAGCAGATTGGTCACAAAGGGGTGCTGATGTTTGCATATAATGCACCAGCTCATTCTGTCCATGCATCCATGATGAAGGGACTGGAATAAGAATATGAAATATTGCTCCACATCATACTCACCGGACCTAGCACCAAGTGACTTCTTTCTCTTCCCAGAAAGGAAGCGTCCACTGAGAGGACGCAGTTTTGACAGTATGGATGACTTCATTTCTGAGGTTGAACTGTGGTTCCAGTCAAACTGCAGACTTACAAAACGGGCTTACGGAAAGTGAAGAATACTTGGCAAAAATGTGTCGCTAGGCACACTGACTACGTAGAGGACTAATACCATCATGGTGTCAGTTCTCCAAAGTGGATTTTTTTCTAGATGATTGCACCAGCTTTTGGATACCTCCTCGTATTATAATCAAATTCGAGCCTTATATGTTTATGAATAGGAATACTGAAGGGAATACACAATGTTACATATGAATCCTTTGTTTAGAAGTTAGATTGATAAAACATTGCTGTGATAAAAAATAACATTAGCTGTATGGTTTCTTCTTGCTTCAGCATATGAGTACTTTTTCCTCTTTCAACGGATAATTAGTTTTAGCGACCTCATGTTATAGACCTAATTACGTACTAATGAAACAAACACTTATCAGTTATAATAAACTCACCAAGAAATAACACTAACATTAGTTTCTTTAGTTTAACGTCCCACAGTTATGCCCTTTAGGCGAAAGGAGACGGGTAAACAAAGTGAAAATTGTAAAATTAATATTTTGTGCTATGGGGGATCGAACGTGGGACCACGCGCCAGCCACTAAACCATCGGTGTGGTATATCGCCTTTGCCAATAAGAGCCTCTTTTTAAGTTGACTGAAGGTTGAAGGTCACGTCAGCAATGGAATTGGAAATCTAGTTACCTATGTCTTATGATCTTTTTCGTTGTGTTGTATTTTATATTAACAGTGCTCACGTGACCATAAACAATTGTAACGTAAAAATCATTTATGAACGTAACATATAAATAGATGTGTTAGATTACTAAATCGTGAAGTCAGATTCGAACCAGAAATATTTATTAAGTAATTTATTTTTCATACTTACGTAATTTCAATTGTGTGTACTTTATGCTAGTATTTTCCCAAACCATGCTAATGTACGTAATTCGGGCACGGTCAACCAGAAATAAAAACAGGTGCATGTATATTCCTTATTCTTAGCGTTTACTTGCTATCCTGTACTTCGTACGTTATTTATTTATTTATTTATTTATTGTATAACGATATTTTTCAGTATTCAAAAAATACCGAAAGTCGGCATTTAAATCTTAATACCGAACATCCTTGTTCGGAACCAATAACAGCATGTACTTATTCCTGAAGTTTCACAGAATTGACAGCAATCAGATTATTATAAGAATTGTGTGCTGCTCTTGATGAACACTTAAGTATAAATTCATAAATTAATATTTATTATAAGACGTTGGAAATGTGGATATGCAGCTGTGCTAGCTTTTTATCACACTTCATGTAGGCATCACATTATTTGTATCCCGTTTATTATTGCATTCTTTCTAACAAAACAGTGCAGTTCATCATATAAATACTAAGAAATGTTTTTTTCTTTTCGAGTAGAATCAAAGAACAATTAAACAATTGATTTTTAATATATATAGTGTAAAGAAGTAATATATATAATTGTTTCTTTCTAAAATAAAATGAATACTGAATTATTTGAACTATCGTATGGTTAAGAAAATTGACTACCCAAAATATCAACATATTCAGATCCGAAAACAATTGAAACCCTCCCTGCTTATTTAATGCCTAGTGCAACCGCTTTTGTTGCACTTAGTTTCGTGTTCGATTTTCCTAGAAGAGTATTTAAATATTTCAGTGCAGTACGATGGTTCGGATTCTTTCTTAAATTAGGTCCACGTCTCATATGGCCTTGGTGGCAAAAACGGATGCGAAAAGTGTCCAAGCAACGGTGGCTCAGTGGTAGAGCACCTTACCTCTGCTGCGTGGAGTCCCTGGTTCGATCCCGGGCCAAGTAAGTTTGTGATGGACAATATCGGGTTTTCTCGGGTACTTCAGTTTCATCCCACATTCTCATTCCACCAGTTCTTGCATCATCTCTTGTCTTAATCATCGTCACCCTTAACCTAAAGATCACCCTCGTGGGACATTAAACTGCAAGATTATATTTCATTTCAAGCAACCAAAAGTCATCAGGCAAATAATCTGCACTTGTTTTAATAGAAAACACTTCGTACTACTTTGTATTACTCGGAATTATAAGTAGACGTACATGAATTTTCTGTACTTGCATAACCATGATATAGAAGTTAACTGGATAATAAGTGAGTAAATTACTTGATATATCAAAATAAGATAGGGGTTTATGTTGAAACCAGCTAGTATCGGAAGATAATTCCCTGTAAGTAGCAGCTGAAGGTCTATTTTCTTACGCTGAGGCTGAAAGAGTAGACGAAATGGTTGTCTCACCTGCCCTGAACAGGTGCTCATAGTGACTGCTTGCTTAGTCGCCACACGAAACAACGCGTCTCGTATTAAAATAACAGCTTACTTCCAATAAAGAAAAACAGAAATAGGATTTTATAAGAAAGCAATAAGAAACGAATTTCGGACGGGACCGTTGAAATATATTTAGAAAAAGTAAGTATAATGCGGGTAAATGTGTGCAAACGCCAGAAGAAAGTACATATCGTTCGCATGCATGTTTATCGTGAGGTTTAGACTCACTAATCAGTTTGAATACTGTTCTTTTGACATTAAAAACAATAACTATCTATCCGTTCGTTATCGAAAATCATATTTAAGCTATTAGATCATTCATAAGTCAGGGGCACGGTGACTTAGTTCTTATCCCGGATGCGAGGGGTTCCTGGTTCGATCCAAGGCAGAAACTAAAATTTCATTTTATTCGTAACTTGTGTCCCTTAAAAGAAAGACTAGATATTGGAAAGCTTTTTTGTCTCACGAGGAAACCGATTTAAGTGTGACACGAAATTGTGGACGAGTTTATGTGCAAACAAAGTGTTTTTGTGTACAATTAAACCTATTAGAAGGAAAAACCCTCGTTTTCACCGTTCCGGAGATGTAGAAGAATAACGGGAAGGCTGATGCTCCGATATTTTGCGAAGTTTTGAATATGTAGCAATAGTAAAGGTAAAATAGACCTTTAAAAATTAAGAATTCCTTCATCCGCGAAACTTTAGTAATATGTCGTCTTAGACTTGAGGGTTGCAGAACCGAAGAGTTCATAAAAATTCTAGGGGAAGAATGTTTTGGAGGGGAAAAGCGAGAGTTCCAGTGTTGCCTGAAATAGGCGTGTAAGGTATCTGTATAGGCTTTTTGGTACGCTGAATCGAATAAAAGCATCATCAGGATGAAAAATATGAAAAATGGTGGACGTTTGCAACAATATGTGTTTGTTTCATATCTATTTTTTTTTCTATAGCGCTTTTGCACAGAATATGACCTTGTATTTTTGTTCACATAACATCTCTGTTCCTTTGGCAATTATTAATATATTCTCGTATCACTTTTTCTCATTTTCTACGAACTAAGGACATGATATATTAGCAAGTAATATCAAACAATTTTCTTCTTCGTGTCAATGGCGTTTGTTATTCCTCATTGCCCTTTCTTTTTCCGACTCCGGGCAAAAGCTACGCCACTCACCTGAACATCCAATACCATTTTTATTCGCTCTGGTGGGTCTTTCGTAACGTTTAAATGCAATTTTCAAACATATTCACTTGCAACATAGCTGAAAATTCACGAAATATCAGAGTAACAGCTTTTCCCCTTACTCCTCTATATCTCCGGAACGGTTGAGGTAGAGGGTTTTTCCCTTTATTGGAATTCATTGTTCACAAAAACATTCGATTGCGCTTAAACTCGTCTACAATTTCATGTCACACTTGAATTGGTTTCCTCGTCAGTGTTCGAGCTATGCTCGTTTAATTCCTGGAATTGTGGTAATGAAGAAATTATGCCAAACTATTGTATGTTTTTGGTCAAATGTGATGAATTGATTTGATATATGTAATCCAAGAAATATGAGAATTTTTAGATCTTTACTCTGTAAGACTCACTGTGCAGTAACGGACAGACGTAAAACACTGTTACTCACTGATTTGTTAGCGAATTGATTAAATCAATAAACCAGGGGCGGATGCAGATTGAATGTTTGGGGGGCGGTCGTTCGAAGCTAATAGGTTTTATTTTACATCTATAATACAAAGGTGAAAATTCTTAGGATAGGTTTTATTTTTAAAATTAAAAAAAATATCGTATTCTGGGGGCAACCACCCCGATCTCCCCTCTTGGATCCGCCCTGTAACAAACCCGGTCAAGATAATTGCTCTCGTTTCTTATTGAAAAAAAAAAAATGGATTCGTTCAAGACATCGTGTGCAGTATCAGACAAACGTAAGTCACCGTTACCCGTTAAAATTTTAACCGTTGACTCCATTAACAAAGCCGGTCGAGATAATTGCTATAGCTATCTATTGCAAAAATCAAAGTTTGGAAATTCCCTTTCGTTCAAGAATTATCGTGAGGAGTAACAGACATAGAAACATTAAAATATTATAAGTCCCACTTGCGTGATCCTAGCAAGTGTAGAAATGAATGTAAATATATACGTATGTATAAACAAAATAATATAAAAATTGTTTTAAACATATAAAAATCGTAAAAAAATAAATTAAAAGTACGTACGTATTTGTTCAGTTGCAAATGAAAGACGTCAGTGTTACGTCTAACATGGGGATGGCCAAAATTTTCCGGATTTCAGAAAAATTCCGGAATTTTTTCGAAATCGGAATTTTCTAAATTCCGAATTTTTTCCGAAATCGGGGTTTTTCCGAATTCAGTAATTTTTCCGATTTTACTTACCGGATTCCGGAAAATAAAAATTCCGGAATTGACCATCCCTATTTTTTATAGACTAATATTATCCCCTGTAGGCCAAAGGAGACATTCGACGAACGAAACTGAATGACTATGAAAGGAATTGATGGAATGAAAACGTGGAAGGAAACGGGCAATCCCGCTGACACGATATCCACTACAAATTCATATGTCCTGGGATCGAACCAAGGGCAATTGTAAAAGTTTGAATCATCAATCTTACTGCCAATTCATAATGCATGATGATTAAAAAATAGGCATGATTTTAAAAAATCCATAGAACAAGACACACATTGTTCAAAACTGCGTTATATAAGATATCCTTGTATTTTCTTTTCAAATAATATAAACAGAAATTATAAAGGAAATTGCCATAAAGGAATAAGTTGCATTTAGAAGTAAGAGTAATTATTGTCAAAGCGGGATAAATGGCACATCAAGGTTATTCTGGGCATTAACCTTTCCTTTTATATTAACAAACAGCATGTGTATATATTATTTCTTTTTCGTATCACACGACGGTAAAATAAAAATTTAAAAAAAGGAGGGCAAAGAAAATATATATCCTGAATTTAGCATGTTATTGAAAGTTGAGATTAAACGTGTGCAAAGGTGAAGGATGAAAGCTCATAATGATCCTTGTATGAGGATGCCATTAAAGAAATACAACAAAACTAATAAAACACTCGCATGGAAGATGGATTATTGTGTTTGCGTTGTCTGCCATGTGTTTGGAAGGAAATATTTACCAACTGAACGGATGCATATATTTGTGGGAGTTGACAGAAGTGAGGAAGTTGATAGGGATTTTGATGCTTGTATGTATATTTCTCTAAAAGGTACTCTGAAGAGAAGTTAAAAGAATAGTAGTATTAGTAAAAATCTAAAAGCACAATAAACCGACCGTCCGTTAACAGTTGTATTCGTTGATAAATAAATACATGTTCTCAATGTTTGGCTCCGTTGTTTGCGTTAGTATCATCCCTATCGACATCCCTTGTGTCACACATCTGCACAGTTGCCGTCCGTCATTCATTATACCATCTGCTCGAGTAGTGGTGGTGGTGCGCGCTGCGCTGTTGCCATTTTGTACCACATATATACATGTATATGAGTGAGATAGTATGCGGGGATTTGCATTATAAATTGGATCGATTGTTGCCGTCATCCCTTCTGCCCATGAGGTTTTGCGGGCAAAAATGACCATTTGTCGAGCGTGTACTAGATTTCCACTGTGGTTTTGCCGTTGGGATGCATACGGCACGTGCCACTTGATGAAAGAAGCCACTATTCGTGTTTCGTGTCATTATTTCTTAAGTCTGCGTTACCCATCCCATCATATTCATTGTTTAACAACATAAGATTATAATCTCTGAGCAGGTTTAATGACTGATGGTTTATTATTATTATTATTATTATTATTATTATTATTATTATTATTATTATTATTATTATTATTATTATTTAAAAGTAGTTGAAATCTTTTTAGTAGGAATATTCAACTACCATTTCTTTTTTCATTCTTACGTTTCAAAATTAAAATTGCAGCGTAAGTTGTCCCTGCTGCAGGTCCACTTTTCGCGTATTTTGGGAAATTCAGAGAATACTAACACATTGTATGTCCGAATTTTTAAGACTATTGAGAACATGGTATAGAAAGTGTATTAGCAAGATTTTTCCTTCTGTTAGTAATTTCCTCTTTAAATTTGCGACAAAATTACAGTAATTGAACATCATGAATTATGGAAAACTCTCAATTTTATCGCGGTTTCTTCCAGGCATACTTCTCGATGATAAAACCTCCCCCTCGTCGAAACAGGTGTATCAGCAAGTACTATTTTCTTGATTATAATTTTAATAATAAATATGATCTATTTTCTTTTCGTAGGACATAAACCAACTTGTGTGAAGTGTAGTGAAGATTTTTTTTTCTGGGTTTTTACAAGTAAATCAATAACAACAAACACTAAGGTTTATTTATTTATTTATTTATTTTTAGTGTAATTTGATACCTACAGAATTATATATAAATGAATTATTGTACTCAAAACTTTTCATATAATGACACTGAATACCCGATGTTTATGATCATTAGAAATTTTCTGCTGCACAACCCATTTTGAAAGTCGGAAAGCTGATTTTTCACATAAGTCTATACATGAGGGATTAAACGAAGCGGTATGCGTTGCTGCCTATCTGATGCTGCGTAACTCAGCAATTGAAAATTTGTTAGTTACCATGTTCTTGGCTCATACCCTTCATATCATTATGGAACTCTCCCCACCCCACCAACACACACACCAAAAAAAAAAAAAAAAAAGGACTACGGAATATATTTAAGTTAAGATAAATACAACTGCACAACAAACATGATTGACTGGAGCTTTTGCGCTTCTATCGAGAAGTCCGGAATTCAACTTAGCATTCGACCATTCTGACAAAAGTTTTTTTCATTCCATCTATGAAGTAGAAATAGTGCGTGTACTGTGAGTTGGCTGACTTCATTTCTTATTGTTTTTAAATCGTTATTATTATTAATTACCAGCAGTGACGGTTCTGCGAGGGTTAGGGGGGGCGGTCTTTCGGACTGAAGCCTGTTCCCCAAAATTACGGAATGTCTAAAAACAAACGAAATATCTATTAGTTATGCCTTTACTCATAAACTTTAAGCTGCCGTCAAATAAAAATTACGAATGTTTAGAAAAACTAAACATTAGTAAGAAAAAAAACCTCCCAAAATACTTTTCTAAATCCGCCACTGATTCTCAGTATAAAATGATCTTCAAGGTTGTATCCGGAAGATTATCGCTAAATATATAAACGAAACGAAATACAGTATTAGTTATGCCTGTACTCATAAACTTCAAGCTCCTCCCAAATAAAATTAGGAGATTTTAGAAAATGAAACAATCTGAGAAACCCGTCCCAAAGTACGTTTCTAAATCCGCTACTGATTATTTGTATAAATTAGTATTCAAGGTTGTATCCGGAAAATTATTGCTAAATCGTTGCACAGCTACAGTATAACAGAAATGTGGAAGTACGGTTAGACGGATATATTGAAAAACGTACGCTTTGACGATTATATAGAAAAACGTAAGTTTAACTTCTGCGTTAGAAGCTAGAGTACTAAGCTCTTAGAAATGAAACAGACGACAAACTGAAATGATATCGAGAAGAAAAAATATCGATAACTCAAAAGTTAAAATAAAGTTAAATAGCCTCTAAAATTGCCCTCAAATACTACATTCTTCATGTTAGCTTTAATTCGTAAAACGTGCTCCATCCATCTTGATGGTGAATTTTAGAGCGAAATATCGCATTTAGGTCATGGAATTCTTATCTAAGTATAGAATATACTATAAGAAAGCTATTTAGATAGAAAAATCATGAAAATGAAAAAAAGCCAAAATTTCCAAAATTCTCGTTTTTTTCCCCCAAAAAGCCGGCTTTTTATGTGAAAAAAACCATCGATTCAAAAAAGCCGGCTTTTTTGCATCTCTACTTGATAGTGACTCAATGTGCAACTGTACCGCGAATGCGCAATCGATGAGACAAGCAACAGTATAGTATCTCCTTAGTCAAGCAGTAGAGCAGTGTGGTCGAGCATGGTCCGATGCCGCCGAAACTGAAAATTTTGGGAGGAGTTCATTGTATCCCATTACGACACTAAGTTCACGCCGTCGTGCATGTTACAAAATGTGTAAAGTGCGTAATGTCAGAGTAGGTCGTGCCATTGTGAATCGTATTATACGGAAATATGCGGAACAGTCTTGGATACACCACATCAACACGGGCAGCTAGAAACTGGCCTCCCGTGAAGAGAACACCGTCGTTATTGCGTGTGGTTAAACTTGTAAAGAAGATTTTGAGATTTAGCGGTTTAGGATATAAATTTCTGTTCTTTCGGCATCTACGGTCATTTATCCCGTCACGTATGAGGGATGACGACCCTCGGCGAGCGGGGAAGAAGAAAGGATTGAGGAAGAAAGGAAGCGGCCTGGGACCTATAAGTCAGGTACAATCCGGCATTTGCCTGGTGTGAATGAAGAAAACCCAGGAAAACCTTATTCAGGATGGCTAGCCTAAAAAAAGCTTTTTATACTTTTTCGACTGAGTGCTCCCACCGGGAATCGAACCCGGGACCACTCGCACCGAAGGCGAGAGCGTTAGCGACTACGCTACGCGGGGCCACCCTGTAAAGAGGAGTGGGATTCAATACCCACAGTGCAGCTGCAACGCAATCTTCTGCAATAGAAACTTCGATGCCAGGTAATAGTCAGTAAAAGTGTTTTTCAGATCGAACATAACCGATGGTGGAAACTCGGCATTTCCTAGGTAATTGACACATTTAAAATCGGCTCAATACTGTATAAATGAGTCTTTTAAAGTGTAGTGTTGGCATCAGCCAGGATTAAACTTCAGACATATGCTACTCGTTTTCATGTTAAGGACTTGATAGTCACCAAACTAGGCTGTTTCTTAAAAGAATTCGGGTATTAAACCGTAGTCTCCTGTCCGGTAGACCCAACGGGAACTCATGTGATTCGGATTCCATGTTAAATCAGCAGGTCCATGTCTTGTACATATGTTCTCGTTGCTGAAAGGGACGTTAAATTCAAAATTAACTCCTGTCCCATAGACTTCGGCGCTATTTATAGGAGCTAAGTCCAAAGCTAGTTGGGTAGTCTACTACCCGAAGTATTGGGTATTACCAAGATACCAGACCGTGAACGTAACGATTGAGGTGTGGATACATATTTGGCTGTAAGGAGAATGAGTCACACTGTCTACTGAGTTATTTGCAAAATCGAAGTCTGACCAAGATTCTGAGAGATCATGTTTAAAGTGACTAAACTGAGAACCAAAACTGTAGCTGTTACTGGTACTTTTATTTTATTTTATTTTATTTTTTTATTTTATTTTTTATTTTTTTATTTTATTTTATTTTATTTTATTTTATTTATTTTTTTTTTTTTTTTGGCTACTACAGAAATACATCCATAAGCTACTCATTCAAAGGTAGCTATGGTCTCAGTACTGCTGTTCTTCTGTGTTCTCACGGACCGCTTATTAAGAAATGCAACACCCAATGTATTTCCTCTATGAGTAGAGCCTTCTTAGCCAAAGAATGTGATAAGCAGTACCTAAAACTGATTCTCAAGGGTCAGACGTGCAGCACCAATCGCAAGCTCCTGGCAAAAAACTATTATAAGTGTAACACTATGCAGGAGAGTCCTAGAAACCAGGGATTAGCAGTGTTTTAACGAATTGCGTGCTCGTAGTCACACCACACCCAGTGACTAATCTCTGGGCTGTGGAGCCGATGAATGGAACTAAACGTTGGTTTTTAAAGTGCCCAAGTGAGCCGAGTGCGAAGAATAACACGGCACGAATCTACGATCCGAGTGCAAATACTGGGTGAAGAAGTTCACAGGTCGAGCGTGCATGGTGTCAGAACTTCTTCGAAGGTAACGAAGATGGTGGTTGGTAAAGTTTTTCTAGAGGAACTGTAATTACAAAAGAAATCCGAACTGTTAGGATTCCTTCGGATATATTTGGAAAGAGTACTCCGATATCTGAAATCTCCGTGGTTGGAACACGCATGAAAGAGTCTACCAGTAGGCAGAGTTAGTGAAATCGAGAGATGACATAATATGTCTTCGTAGTTGTATGAAGGGGGAACAATATCCATCGATTTTATTGTCCTAACAACAAGGATACTCACTATTAAAACATCCCATAAAAATAATTTCGTTTACACAAAAGCAAACACTACACATAAAACAAACCCTTTTGAGAAATCCAGTACCACTAGTAGTAATAAATAACGTTGCTACAGCAATTCTAGCTAGGCCTATATTAAAGGAGTATAAAAGGAGTTCACTAAGAGATCAGAAAGATTAACAGGCTAGAGTTCAACATTTGACGAGCTCTTATGTTGATCAGCAAACTTCCTGCACTGAATAGCATATTAGAAAATAACAAAATATTATTCAGAAAGAGTAAAATTTTTAAATATTATTAAATTAAAAACGAAGAGAAATACGCAGATTGAGCGAAAAATGGCGTGTGATTTGAGATACACTACAATTTGTAAGAACATGTATGTACTACGTATCTTCATCAGATTTTCGCATAGAAAAGAGTCACTTAGTCACTAGATTTTGTACACAGATAATCTTCCCTAGTACCTTAGAAGCCCTGGTCTGATACGTTGCAGGTTTCATATTGTTCAGTCCGTGCGAAGAACGGATACTTCTGCTAGTTAGTAATAATTGTAGGTTTTGGTTTTGTAATATGTTACATGCAGTCTAATGGTTAGCACACACAACCTATGTTCGATTCCTGCTGGAGAAAGAGTTTTTGTTCTTCGTCCACTGTTAGATAATTGAGGAGCAATTTAATTAAGTGGTAGCAGGCTCTGATCGACAGTGCCGTTGGGAGCCTGCTCTGACCCAACTTCTTAGAGTTGGTTAGCTTTAAGTCATCATCACCCCAAAATATATTGGAGGCGACGAACAGGGTGTTTGGATTATGGTAGCAGACATCTCAAAATACATTTTGAATTGATACCTTGCTGCAGGTTTGCAGTCGAAGGGTCCTGTGGATTATTAGATGATCTTAATGCACTAGCCCATCGTCGTATTTCTGTTTCAGTTCTTGCACTCATATTCGAGGTGTGCAAACGTTATTTTTTTCCATGTAAACGACTGAAGTACGAGCGCAGCATTTCGGTGGAGATGTATGAGGGACATTCATGTGCATGTGTGAATTTTTGCTCGCTTGCAAAAAGAGTCAGCCGCATGCAGTCAGTCTTTGAGTCCGGACGTGTAACAACTTGTGTAAAATTTGCAGTTTGTGTCTTGTGTCATATGACAGAACAACTTTAGCAGGTCGTGTGAGCAATATGAAGGTGATACTGGCCGTTTTCTTCGACTCCCGTTAGGTTGCACATCATAGGAACGTATAGCAGGACACAACCATCACCAAGAACTTCTACCAAGAGATCCTTCTACGTGTTCGTGATCCTGTCCAACACCAGTAACCGGACCAGCGAAAACTTAGTAGATCAATTACTATAAAATACCTCCATTTATGCTTCGCATCTGATTCAGACTTCGTCTGCCAAATGTCTGAATCAGAGTGTACCCGACAGTCTCCCCGACAGAGTGCCACGTGACTTGACTTTCCAAAGTTGAAAATGCCGCTGAAAAAGACCCAATTTAATTTCAGGAAAGACATGTGGAGCACGACGCCCCAACTCAACACCATTCCAAAAGATGCATTTCAGAAGCGTCCCCAGGAATGACAAGACCGTTGGAATAAGTAGACATTCTCAAAACTACGATTCTGAGATCTAAATCATTGTAGGTTATTGAATAAGTGTATCTTGCCTACCAAATTTTCATTATTTTTAAACATACCTCGTACATAAAGAAATCAATAAAATAATAGAGCACTGATTAAAGCATATCATTGTGATCATTTTACTGCGAAAAGCGTGCTAACAGTGAATTGTACTTAAATAATATAAAAGTAGTGGATAATTCTCTCCCACAGATGAGAAGAAAGAAAATGTTTCAAGTTTTACTTACAGTTTTGAAACTTCCAGAAATGTATAGCTATTCGCGCATAGTTGGTGTTCTACCATGCGTGCGAAATCTTGTAATGTAAGTTTTTAAACCAGTGGCAGAAGACAAAGCATTAGGGGTCTTAGCCTTGTATGTACATCCACATACATAGAAATATACATCCACATACATAGAAAGAACCTCAGAACTTTTGTCATCTGTTTCAGTGATGATACAATGGAAATAAAAAGACTGTATTTCTCTTTCAGAATTCTTTTAACACACCACAAATCAGGATAATAGTTGCACAAGCTAGCAAAAATAGACAATAGACCATAACTTAGGTTTCATAAGAAGATGAATTTTATGTTTAAGGTAGTTGTTTTGCACATTACTTGCTTTTTCCAAGGTGCTCTAACATGTGGGATGTTCCACGAATTTGTACTGTTGGCGCATTCTGTAATACATAATCTTTATGTAGTCAAGTCTATTTATTTAAATTTCATTAGAAAATGTATTGTAAGTAGCTTAGGGCCAATTACGTCGACATCGAGCTGAAAGCTGACAACGAATGCTTAAAGTTTTTGTTTGTTCGTGTAAAATTGTAATATATATAACACATGGGCTGAAAAGTCCCGGGCCTAACAAAGAAAAACACCGTTTTTTTGGTTCAAAATTAGCTTTATTCATCAACGTAATCTCCATGAAGAGCAACGCAATCAGTCCAGCGCCGCTCTAACATTTCAATACCACTTTTGTAGAACGATTTATCTTTTGCCTCAAAATAGGCCTCAGTTGCAGCGATAACCTCTTCATTCGTGCGAAATTTCTTACCGGCGAGCATTTTTTTCAGGTCTGCGAACAGCCAGTAGTCGCTGGGAGCCAAATCTGGCGAATACGGTGGATGTGGGAGCAATTCGAAGTTCAATTCATGTAGTTTTGCCATTGTTTTGATTGACTTGTGACACGGTGCGTTGTCTTGATGATACAAAAGTTTTTTCTTTGCCATATGCGGTCGTTTCTTTGCAATTTCGGCCTTCAAACGCTCCAATAACGCTATATAATAGTCACTGTTAATGGTATGTCCTTTCTCAAGATAGTCGATGAATATTACACCACGCACATCCCAAAATACCGAGGCCATAACCTTGCCAGCCGATTGTTGTGCTTTCGGGCGCTTTGGACGAGGTTCACCAGTTGCTGTCCACTCAGATGCCGATCGTTTTGATTCCGGAGTGAAGTGATGGATCCATGTTTCATCCATGGTCACATATCGACGCAAAAAGTCCGGTTTGTTACGTTTAAACATGGCCAAACACTGCTCAGAAGCATCAACACGTTCTTGTTTTTGGTCAACAGTGAGCAAACGCGGCACCCACTTTGAACAGAGCTTTCTCATAGTCAAATGCTCATGCAATATAAAGCCAACACGTTCTTTTGATATCTTTACGATGTCAGCTAACTCACGCACCTTCACTTTTCGATCATTCAAAACAAGTTTGTGGATTTTTTTTATGTTTTCTGATGTTACTGCCTCATTTGGACGTCCACTGCGTTCTGCATCATCGGTGTCTCTACGACCACGTTTGAAGTCAGCAAACCAACGTTTTATTGTTGTTTCTGATGGAGCGGAGTCCCCATAACACTTTTCAAGCCATTGCTTCGCTTGAACGGTATTTTTTCCCATCAAGAAGCAGTGTAAAATTAAAACACGAAATTGTTTTTGATCCATTGTTTTGAAACTAACACAAGTAGGGTCACTCTTAGCACAATAACTCACAGACGAATGAATAGAATATCATGAAATTCTCACAGCTGCCTTGTGAAGGTTAGTATTCACTGAAAACAAGGTGACTGCAATACAACTAGCGCCATCTATGTGTTAGGCCCGGGACTTTTCAGCCCATGTGTTAGTGGCGGATCCAGGATATGATCAAGGGAGGGGCTAAACCATATTTTGCCGTTGTATCCAGTGTAAAATAGGATTGAAGCCCATTTTATCTTTTGTATACCTGAGCGTCAAGGGGGGCTATAGCCCCTATAGCTCCCCTTGGATCCGCCACTGTATATATATATATATATATATATATATATATATATATATATATATATATATATATATATATATATATATATATATATATATATATATATATATAAAATGTGTGTGTGTGTGTATTCTGAGATGAGCTCCAGTGTTACTTGAAATTAATTCAACCCGCCTCCATATTTTTCTATTTTAAAAAAAGTATTGCGGACATTAAATAAATTTCTCTTCGTAACTGTTTCGTACAAAAAAAAATACTACAAAGTGAAATCGTTTGTGTTTATTGATATGTCCATTATTATCAAAGTGTCCGGAAATCAATTATGACTCGTAGACTAAGACAACATTGAACAGGAATATGTGTCAGTGTCAACTACCTACAAGAAAAAAAATGTAACTTTAAAGTTTACTCTATAAATACAAAAGTGTCATTTTTCGGTGTCCAGCTTCTTATGATATTTAGAGAAGCGGTAAAGAAAAGAAGCTTCGTGAGTCGAGAACTCGTAATCACATTTCATATTCAAATCTCTCTCTTCGTTGGGTGAATTGTGAATTAAAAACATCTGCCGATTCAAGTCTTCCGTATTCATCACCTGCAAAATACAAGTGTTGTTATTATTCTACGAGATAATAGCAGGTGCTTGACTTACGTAGACTTGTCCGTAATAACATTCTCCCATGTACTCCGCCTTAAGCAATTTATATTCAAGTTGAATCGTTAATTTTGAGATAAAAACAATCAGTGTATGTGTACTAATTGTTGATTGTTATATTCTGGGTTGCGACAGCCAGCAAATTGTAAGAATTCTCCCCCCCCCCCTCAATTTTCCAAAGATTTTGATCATATTGTGAATTAATTACTTTTCGTTTTTTTTTTTTTTTTTTTTTGTGTCTCTAGAAAATTGTCGATTCAACTTCCTAACTGAAGTAATAACCTACAAATATTTCTTATAGTTAGCTATACATATGATCCTCTAATATTGATATACGATGCTAATGATGATTAACAACGTGAAAATGATGGTCGTGCTCAGTGATGTAATGCTAAAATTTCTGCTAGGTATACGCTCGACAGTTTTCAAAAATACGTATAATGTATATCCATCCCGGTATCCATTAGTTCTTTCGTAAATTTAAGCTGAATATTCGCTGGACTATAAAAACATGAGGGGGGGGGGGTAAAGTATACGCCCAATTACATCCCTAGTCGTGTCGGAAGAGTAATAATTTGGGTTTTCGATTTCTGTTAACTTAAAGTATACATGTTGCTCTCTATATAAAAGAGTTTGAAAGTAGGTAATGTAGTAGTAGTAGTATATTTTCTTTATTTGTGAGAACGACAGAAATTATGCTTAGTTTCAATTTTGTTTAAACTAAAAAAACGCCTAGTCATGTTCAAAGAAAAACATTCGTAGTAAAATAAATAAATAATCTATATGATAAAATTGAAAGTGACCATGTTTGTGATTCTTAATCTCTTGAACCGACCGACCGATCTTGATCAAATTTTCAACGTAGATGCGGTTCTGGCCTGGGAGTGTTTTAGCTATTTTCTTTGACGGTTCAACTTAGGGTTGGAGAGGAGGAGGGGGATATAGAAAAAATAAATAAAACTTATCTCTTGAACAACCCGGCCGATCTCGATCAAACTTTCAACATAGATAAGGTTCGGGCCTGGGATGTTTTCTTCATTTCACTTTTACAATGCAACGAAGGGGAGAATAGGGGGAGATATATATGTCAAAAAAGTAAAAATAAAAGTGACTGTCTTTGTGACTTCATCACGCATAAACCACCCGACCGATCTTTAAAAAAAAAATCAGCATACATGAGGTTCGGACCTGGGGTGGTTTTTATCATATCACTTTAACGGCAGAACTTAGAAGAGGGGAAGGGGAGGGGAGAAATCTATAAAAATAAATGAAACTTAATAACTCTTGAGCCACCAGACCTATCTTGATCAAACTTTCAACATAGATGAGGTTCGGGCCTGGGATGTTTTCGTTATTTCACTTTTACGGTGGAACCTAGGGGAGGGGGGAGATATATGTAAAAAGAGTAAAAAAAAAAGTGACCGTCTTTGTGACTTCATCACACTTTAACCATAGGACCGATCTTAATCAACTTTTCAATATGGATGAAGTTCGGACCTAGGGTGGTTTTTATCATATCACTTTGACGGTAGACCTTAGGGGCTTGGGGAGGGGAGGGAACAAATATATAAAAATAAATAAAATTTAATAACTCTTGAACCACCCAATCGATCTCGATCAAATTTTCAACATAGATGACGTTCGGGCTTGGAATAATTTTTATTATTTAACTTTGACGGTGCAACGTAGGGGAGGGGGAGGCGGAGATATATATGTAAAAAAAAATAAAAATTAAAGTGACTGTCTGTGTGACTTCACTGTTGAACCACCCCAGGTCCGATCTCTATCAGACTTTCAACCTGACCGATATCTATCAGATTTTCAACATAGATGAGGTTCGGGCCTGGAATGGTATTTATCTATTCAACTTTGACGATAGAACTTAGGGGAGGAGGTAGGAGAGGGAGATATATAAAAATAAATAAAACAATAACTCTTGAACCATCGGACCGATCTCGATCAAATTTTCAACCTAGATTAAGTTCGAATATGAGATTATTGTTGTCATATCACTTTGACGATGTAACTTAAAGGAGGGATAAGACTTTACAAATGATTGAAAATGACCGATGTTAGTGTCGAATCTATAGTTTTTGAGGTCGCTGAGATGAACAGTGACACTTCTGATGCCATTTAAATCTAAATTGAGCCCCTCAAAAATTGTGGAAGGGGAGGGAAATATATATAATCTCAGGGCGCAAAATTTTCGGTCGCCTGGTCGCCACTGGCGAATAGAAATTGAGCTGGCGACCAGTATTCAGTAGGATACTGTATGATTTGCTACAATTTCCATCAATCGACAACTGGTATTTCACTGCAGAGAGAGAAAGCGTTACACAAACGTGAAGTCTTAAGGTAAGATATTTTTTAACACTATGAATTTTCCTAGTTATCCTGAATCTAATTGTCTGGTTTTGAAATTTTACGCCCTGATGTAATCTCTTTCTGTGTCAAACTAAAGGCCGCGGGAAGGAGGGGTCACTCATAATTTGCAAATGAGAGATACTGCCGACATCATTTTTGGATTGGCGAATGCGTCTGACTGAAATTTTGCGCTATGTATATATGTATAAATCAAAATTACCAATATCGGTGTCGAATTCATACTTTTCTGGCCAAGGTAAACTCCTAGTACTATTAGTCCGTGTTACAGTTTTGGAAATAAGTGTTATGGTCAGATTTTAAGTTTTATATATAAAGTATCAAAAGTATTCAAATAATACATAGTAGTACTGTATTTGCTTTCTTAGGGTGAATGATTGTGCATCTATTTCATTAGATTATCATAAACTATAGATAAGTTTCGAAGACTGAGATGGAAGTGAAGGAAACGTTAATGTGTGTCTAGTTAAGATATTTGAAGTAGACTTATTATGAACTTGTCCTTAATAACATCTTTTAAGGAGCAATCATCATAAATTTAACGATCGACCAGTTTTCTTTTAGACTAATGCAGATTTGTTCCAATTGAGCAAAGAGGATTGTAATTTATGAAGGTCACAAAAATTATACTGTTCTTGAATTAAGAGGAAAATGTTTATTATCAATGATTGTAATGCGCAAATGCATTTGCTAATAAAATATGATTGAAACCCTAATAGAAGTATGAATGGAGGAAAATGCGTGACGGACTGCATTAAAACAGTAATAACTGAGATATTATTCAAGTAATTTATTTGTTTTCTTTATAAGTTGCGGCAGATTGTGAAACAAGTTAAGCACAAATTCATTTCAAACTTATTTTATTGATTACAATGCACGTTTATCGAATGTTCTCAATAAATGAATTATATTACACTAGTTTGAACGTCTAGTCTGTAACAATTTTGGAGTAAATTCCTCGTAGTTGGATTTGATTACTTTGAATTACTGCTCTGAAAGAAATGAAACGGCTGTTGATATTTTCTGCGTGACAAAAACAGCTTGGCTCTTATTCATTGTTCTTCAAGATTTAACGTTGAATTGAGAACGTGTGTTAGAATTTAACAGATAAAATTTAACTGTGTTTTATGTACATATCTTAAAACTATATGATTTCATACCGTTACACCTTTAATTTCATTAATTTCCTCTTATTTCCTACTTCTGTTTTTGGATTCTAACCAAATGTCGAAACGTTCTAATTATTTTGTGATGTGTGTCGTGGTATTGCGTATTTTATATTTAGAATAGTTTTCTTACATTTACTCATGAGTTATAGTTAGTGAAAATCAGCAAAAGAGGAGTGAACAAAAGGCTCAGACAAGCACCATAAAAAGATGCTTATAAATTCAGTTATTAGTTCTGATCCATTTTTTGCGTTTGCGTTGTGACCCCGTACCACCATGGTTCTTGCAAATGAGATATGTTCCGTGCAGGTTATGTATGTTCTGTTGGTATGGTGGCTCCTTTTGGTGCGATTTATTTACGTGCTTCGTGCCCTATGTCCTCGAACAGTCATTATGCATAAGTTTTGGACACGAGTATATATATATATATATATATATATATATATATATATATATATATCAATGGGTGTTCCATAATCTCAGTATGAACCCCTCCAATGGCACGGCAATGTCAAAAATCGATACTCCAGTTCTGTCTAGGTATTCACTAGCATTTGACGGGTCACATTGTTAATCACCCGACAAATTATGCAGATACTGTAGATTTGGTTTCTCATACACTCCCAGAAGAAAAAATCTAATGATAGATCTGGCGAAAGTGCCATTTGAAAAATTACAACTTTGTTGGGTTGGCGATAATGTTAACCATATGGTATCATAGAGTATGCCAAACGTTATCCCCCTGTCGATACCGCATGGTACAAACTTTCAGCGTTTGTTGTCTATTAGTTTAAAAGTTATAATACAAGCATATCAAGATAAAAGGTACATCCGGTATATTTAGTAGGTTGTTTCCAATTTATGGTAACGCTTCAAGATGCATCTATCCCGGAAAATTCCATGGTGCCCTTACCGGTGCAAGTAATAATAGCGAGGCGCAAGGAAGGTTTAGTAAATAATGGGAAATGCTTTCGTGCATGTATCCCGAACAGTTATTGTCTGACTGTACGTCTGGTACGTCTCCTATTCGCCTCGAGTCACACAGAAGGTGGATGGACCTTTCGATAAGACTGAAGAGTGGTCTTACATTGACGCAGGACACCAGAATGTTAAATGCCGAAGCACAACATTGAAAGAACGTAATAGAACGACTAGTTTCAATTATAAAAAAAATTAGGTGAACAATGTATGTCGTTACGCGGAACATCAGACAAACTTTACACGAGTAATAATGGTAATTTTCTGAAACTAGTATAATTCTTTGCAGAATTTGACAGCGCCATGGCCGAACACATTAAAAGAACCATGGAAGCACAAAATAAATACCACCAATACTTAGAAAAATATGTCCAAATGAAATTATTCTAATTCTTAGTGAACAAATTGAAAGTAAAATACTGTCTTTAAGAGCTGCAAAATATTATACTATAATACTAGACTGTACACCAGATATTTCTGGTACAGAGCAAATGACAATAATCGTTCGTTTTGTATGGATTACACACGGTAATGGAGAATGCGTTGTAAAAATTGGCGAACACTTTCTTGGTTTCGTACCAGTAACAGTCACTACTGGTCTAGGACTGACAGAAGTTATAATTAAACAGCTAAAGGAAATGAACTTCCTATCGAAGACATGAAGGGCCAAGGATATGACAGTGGTTTCAGTATGAAAAGCAAACATTCAGGTATTCAGAACAGAATTTTAGAAATAAATTCCCAAGCCTTCTATGTTTCTTTACTTGTCGTTAACGATGCAGCGACAGCATCTCAGGCCACCGTTTTATTATTATTATTATTATTATTATTATTGTGTGTGTATGTGTGCAGTTAAAAAGTTAATAACTTCTTTACTCCGTCAGTTCAGCGTTGGGCCATACTAAAGGAACATATTAGCAGCCTCACTTTAAAACCATTAAGCACCACAAGGTGGGAGAGCCGAATTGATGCTCTCACTCTACTTAGATATTAAAGAAAGGAGGTTTATGATATCTTACTTCCAGTGGCGTAGGGAAGGGGGGCCCAGAGGGGTCGGCCCCCTCCCCAAAGAGGTTCGACAATGTACTTTGGTACTTTTGATGTTTGTAATTTTTTAAATATATTTTTATGTTTATATATTTTTTTGTTTGTAATTTTTCTACATGTACCTATATCAGCACTTGCCCCCCCCCCAAACACACATCCTGGCTACGCTACTGCTTACTTCAAATAAGTAATGACAATAGAACAGATAGAATGGTCTCTATGTATAGCAAACCAGCTGCGGGGCTTTACTTTCTTGTGCTCACTCATTATCTGGTATGACTTTTCACTCCACATATAGTATGCAAAAGTCTTGAAAGCATTGATTCTCATGTATTGGATGCAGTTGGGTTTCTTAAATATCTGAGTACCGTACTTTGAGAGGAACAAAAATGATGCAAAGTTTGTCTTACTTAGTTTATGCGATGTAATTGGCACCAGCATTAGATATGGGTGATCCACGGAAAGTGATACAGTGCAAGCTCGAAGTCGAAAGAAGAGACCGTTTCAGTAAGAGGCAGAGGATGAAGCTATTGAAGATCCACAAAACAAGATATAAGATCAATTTATGTTACAAAGTTTTAGACGTGATTGTGTTAGCTTTAAGAAAAAGGTTTGAGCAACTTAAACATCACAACAAGTATTTCGATTTTATATATATATAATATAAGTAATCCTAAAGATATGCCACCTGAACTTCTGTCTGAAAAGTGTAAACTTGCGTGCATTTTAACACGCGAAGAATCGAAAGATATTAATCCCAGTGATTTGAAAGACGAACTGAAAGTGTTATCCGCTATAATTAAGCCTAAAAGTTCATCAAAAGAGACTTTAAAATTAAGGAATATGACTTTGCTTCCAATGTCAGTGTTGCACTTATGATTTTGTTAACCGTACCGGTAACATTGGCAAGTGGAGAAAGAAGTTTTTCGAAACTCAAGTTTATTAAAAGCTATCTACGTTCTTCCATGTCTGAAACACGCTTAAGTGGTCTAGTGATGATATCAATAGAATACGAATTGGTTGAAACATTGGACTACGCGAATGTGATAAAGAAATCTATATATATAAAAGAGAACGTACAAATCCTTTGTCCGCTCATCACGCTAATACGGCTGAACCAATTTCTTTTATTTTTGGGGGGTTATTAGGATTTGGACCCTAGATGGTTTTTATCATATCACTTTAATTTTCAATTACCAGTGTCTTGAGATAATTGACCATTCAGGTGTCCATTACGTACAAATCCTTTGTTAGTTCATCATAGGTATAAAAATAAACGTATTTATATGCAACCCGCATGACCGTGTCACTCGGCGGGTTAACATAAATGACAGGCGTTATAATGGTTTTTATCATATCACTTGAAAGCGAAAAAGTAAAAATTATCTAAGTAACAAAGTTTATTGCGTTCGGGGGTGACCGCAGCGAAGCGGGGCGGGTTAACATAAATGACAGGCGATATAATGTTAACATTTACTGCAATCTTCTATGGTTTTTATCATATCACTTGAAAGCGAAAAAGTAAAAATTATCTAAGTAACAAAGTTTATTGCGTTCCGGGGTGACCGCAGCGAAGCGGGGTGAACGCTGCTAGTTTGCTCATATCAAAGAAATCAAAGTTTCTTTTAATTAAGCTATGTTAAATTTATGTACAGTATTTCTATTGTGTTTTAGTACATTATAAAGCTTAGGCTAATCACTTAGTTTTGCCTTAATATCTGGTCCACTATATTATCTTCATACTCCATACTCTATTGGAAACACCTTTCGGTATAAAATAACCTTAAAAATTAACATTCTGAGTCGTGACTAAAGCATATTTTTTATTTTATTTTCTGTATGCGCTGCTGTATATCACGTACAACGAAATCAAGCATACTAAATATTGTCATATATGAAGTAGTTTAAATATTAGGTAAGCATTCGAGAGAGGTAATTCAATATTTTGTTTACTTTTCCATTTCATACATATTTTTAAGTGAGGCATCTTACTTTTTCTTGACACTTGAACGTCTTCTGTCAAAATAAGGTTTGCGGATGAAAGGGGCGGCATGTGAAAGTACCGCTCAGGGCGGCAAAACTGCTAGCGCCGGCCATGCGAGAGATACACAAAACAAAAAGTTTCAAGAGAATCATCTTTGAAATAGACTTATGTTGATAGCACATACAACAAAACTATTGACAAAATCTGTAAAAATGTTTGTGACAAAAGTGATCACTTCGCAGACACATTCGGCTCCACTGGAGGCGCGGCTTGAGTCTGCTGGTTGTTGTTGCTCTAGTTAAAAAGGGACGTTAGGTGAAACATGGGAAGCTGAAACAGTGTTATATGGACATGTATACTTCACAGGTTTAAACTGGAAACAGGTATTAGTGATAAGTATGCCGGACCGTCAGTAGGGATATGGTAATTGAGCGGACAGTACAATGTGGTGTAACGAATTTAAGAATAACGAAGAATTCTTCGAAGGTACACCACGTAGGGACATCCACAAGTTATAGACAATAACTCACAAAAAGCAACTATTGACGCAGATAATGACCAAATGTATGGGGCATTGGAAGAAGCATTCAATTATGGTGCAAAAAGCGACACGAAAAAATGTGTTTTGTTTCGTGAAGGGAAGGATCTGTTTCTGGTCAGTGCTAATGTACAGTGAGAAATATGTTTTTATGATACTACGTTGTACCAACATGAATGCTTAGCACTACGTGAACCCACTTTTCAACCCACCATTTCATCAACAGAAGTTTGTAGTCTGCTTACCGTGTATGGCGAACTGATGCCACCTGGACAGTTGATCGATATAACTGCGTAATCACACCAATGGAAAAGTGAAAAACTTGGAGGCAGTGTTTGTTAATCACAGATGTGTCATTCGGTTAGGATTGTGTTTCTATGATCACCGTGACATGATATTCTATTTGGTTGGAAAACACTAATATAGCCTTCATATTCTCGAATATTGCACCGTCAGGCGAACTCTTAGCAAAGTAAGTCTTAAATGACATCTTTGGTTCATGCTGCTACGTACTGCCACCGTAGGATCCGTAATCTCTCCGAGCATTGCAGACAGATTATTGATTCTGAGGGGACCATTTCTGATTTTATTGAAACATTTACTTCGTGTTATCGCCTTTGTAGGAATAAATTTCACAAAGGAAGGGGGTACCTAATACGAAAGAAATTGGCAGTCATAACCAGCTTAACGTAGTATTCATTTGTGGTATGAAAATAGTCTCGAACTATTACAGCACTCATTCCAGAACTCTAACCGATTCTATACATCTGGATGTCAGTTTTTTGAAATAATTTGCGATAGATATTCAGTTGACAGCTTACTGGAATATATCAGGTTCTAATGCAGTTTACAATTAGTATTTTTCAACATTGCCATGATCTTGTTGCCAAGACTTTCTTTTCATCCTAATTATACTTTTGTAGTTTTACAGGTCTTGAACAAATACGCTTTGACAAACTACCAACTCAGCAACTTACTGTGAATATAGGCATGTTGAAACACAGTGGTTTTCGTTGGGTACGTTTCATTTGGCGGCCACGTCTATGTATTACGATCCATATTTCGAATCAGACAAAACATGTATATTACACATTCCTATTATACGTGGTAGTACTCAATATATAACAGAGGCGTTTGCTGCCATAGTAATGTAGTATTGTCAAAGCACCTTTTAAAGCTTGAAAGATTTTCTTGTTCTTAAGAAAGTAAAGTCCAGTGAGTTCGTAGTTACTTCATATAATATTAGTTTTCTGATTAGTGATATTGGTAAAAGGTTTGCAAGTGGTAACTGTCTACTCTTGCATATGCTGCTTAGTACACTTCCAGGATTAATCATTTATTCGTTTAGCTGTAACTTAGCTGTATCTTAATATTACATAAATATGTTAAACTATATCGGTTGGTTTATAAAGCAGTTGGAATAACTATAACCGTATTATACTCTTACTCGTTACCAGAATTTTATATAAAGTCTAGTTTCCGCTAGAATGTAATGAAAATCTTCCCAAAATGAGTCCATTTCGTTTTGGTAAAACCTGTCAGCTTCTCCGTTATTGAAAAAAATAAAGGGCCTCGTAGGAAATTGAGGACATTACTGCAAGTGGGCGAGTGAGTCGACTGTAAAAGATAATGCTTCATCGATTGATCTTGGCTCTTCGAAGCTTCCTCACTGAAGGAAAAGGAAAGGAAATTGGCATGCAGAAGGTAACACGGCCTGGCCATTCGATGGGACTTTTTTAGTCCTTTATTTGCAGTCTGTTTCAATTGTGAGTAACAGAAGAAGGCCATGCAACGAATTTTTTTCGTGCCTGAGATCTTACCACATTTCGGTATTCAAAACCTTGCAGAGCAGAATTAATTTTCAAATTAGAGCTGTATTATCAAACTTTTAATATTAGAATTTATATTGCTTTTATAAGCGATAAAAAATAAGCGAGCAAATTGTCGAAATAAGTGCAATAGAAAAAGCAGTTCATTATTTAAGTGGGCGTCTGTCATTTGACGTGACATAGAACTACAAAGTGGGCCGAAAGTCAGGTAACAATCCTGACACAGGAAAGACTGTTGAGTTGGAAGTTCACATTGTCCGTAAATATTATGTAGGTAGTGGGGGCAACCTCAAAAACAAAAGTGACTAGAGCTTGTCTATCTCATCTATGCCCTCGGAAAGTATGCGAATTATACTTCGGCCCAACCCCCGCCACCCTCTGATGGAGGAAATTCTCCCTTTGTTTTACGGAAAAGAAGTAAATGACTTCAGCTGTGTTGCCAATTTGTCATTCAATCGTTTGGTCTTGACGAGTGAAGATCGTAGGCTACTTACAATGGCTAACAAGATGGAGGACAGCGAAGTCCGTGAAGTAATTCATTTCGGCAACATTTCCGCATCTAACAATTGAAAGATCTCGGCCGCAACAACTTCTCCCTCTTTTGAGTGAGGTACGGGAAAGCACACATCGACGCAGCGCCAGAAGGGGCACATATCAAATAGAAAGGCTCATTGTCACGATAGCCGCTATCTTAAATATAACTTTATTTTTTAAAATAGGAAAGTCAGCATGCAATCCATGTAATAATGTTTATATATATACACAGGCCATTATTACAAGTGTACAGTGCCGCTGCACATTGTCCTATCACTAACCGTTAACTAATAATGGCCTGTTTATTCACCTCACAACACATGCTTGAGAAATTACCATCCTGTGCAACAATGGTGTGTTCCACATGCCTTTTCCAATCTTCATCCACAACTAGCAGTGTATTTGGACGCACGACAGCATAGGTATCCTCAGTTCGGTGCACCAACTTTTGTAAATTCTCTTGACGGAGAACGCTATGGCTTTAAGGTGGCCCCACAGGTAGAAGTTCAGAAGGTGATATGGAGAGCTTGATGGCCACTACAGTATTCATCTTCCAGAAAAACTGCTGATCCAGGTAGTTCCAGCACATCATATCCATAAAGGGGAGGGGCTCATTCTGCTGGAATAACGTAGGGTATCAGTCGTCATCCGATAAAAATGAAGACAGGATTTCCTCATCCAGCGTGCCGTGGGTGAAGAATGAGCCAGTAATCCTCGTGTCAAAAATACCACACCAATCCTTTCTGCCACCAACCATCCCTGATGTATTAATGCAGTACAAGTTGCTGTCGCTCCAATAGCGGGAGTCTCGTTTGTTTACTTCTCCGTTCATGTTAAAATACGTCTCGTCGAGGAACAACACGTTCAAGTTGGTTGCTAGTTCCTCCGTCACCTATTCAATAAATTGCATCCGATAACCTGGATCGGGCTTTGTCAGATGTTGGTGCATCTGGATTTTGTATGGGTGTCACTTGTTACCGGAAAGTATTCTCCATATGAACGTTCGACTCACTCTACAATCCTGGTATAAACGCCATGTATTACGTTGGAGACTTCTGTTGAAGGATGCGAGGACAGCGACAGTGGTTGCCTTATCTGTAGAAGTTTTCATACGACTAGTACTGCGAGTTTATCAGTCACAGATACCGTCCTCTGGAATCTGCTCATGAGTTTGATCACACAGTTATGGAAAATGGGCTTCCTATCTGAATGTAGCAGGTTAAACTTTGCAGCCACCGCACGCAATATACGATTTCCACACATAAAGTTTACCTCCACACTTCCTCGATCGCCAGCAACATTGTTTACTCAGTGTCATCTGCAAAGATAAACTGGCCATAATTAGTGAGCGTTAGTAATAGGACAAAACTTTCAGCGGCCTTACACTTCCACGCAGTGCCGGATTTACGTATAAGCTAAACAAGCCATAGCTTAGGGCTCCACACTCTTGGGGACTCTCGAAAATAAAGGAAAAACTGGATTTACATTTCCAAAATATAAGATAAACAGTAAATAAGATAAAATCTACATTATAGCAACAGTGCTTCGTGTTGTGTAAGTTATATGATGTAAGTAATGGCCCCCCTTCTGCTAGCTTTTTTTTTTAAATACTAGTTTCTTCATTTCTGTATATAGGACGCCTACGTTCATCTGGACACATAAAGGGTCCCACTAACTTCAATAGCTTAGGGCCTCACCAAACCTAAATCCAGCCCTGCTTCCACGAATAAATGAATATAAAAATGTGTCACGTCTTCCTATCTTTTTTTAAAAAAGAAAAGATATACTCAAGATGGCGGACTCAAACATGATGCGTAGTGATCACTTTGTTTTTCAGGTTGTTCCACCCCTAAATCGTTATGACCAATGTGCATCACCAATGCAACTGTCTTTCGTGCAGAACTGTCGCCTGACTTGTAGCCTATCCTGTATATTTTTAAATATGAATGTAATTCAGTACTTAATAAGTGCAGACACGTTCAGAAAATAGGATATAGCTTTGAGATTTTTATGGACTTCGTAATTAGGGTGTTTCAAAACAACCCTGACAACGTTTGGCTGACACCAAGATAAAACAAAATGTATAGACCAACCTTGGTGCACAAATGCTTCCTTTCGAAGTTTAGGTTGCCAAAAACATGAAAAAATTAAGTTTAAAGGTTCATAGTTTTAAAACTATTCGACCTACCGTAATCGAGTCACGACTTCACTTAGAAACTAGTATATGCCCTATCCAAATATCCAAGTTTCAGAATCCTGCGGTACTCTCACAATTTTTATAGAGGTAGTTGTGAGTACTTCACATTAAATGCCTGTAGCCAAACTCCCTCTATAAAAATTGTTGAGTGAGTACCGTAGGATTCTGAAACATGTATTTTTGGATAGGGCACATTGTAGTTCCTAAGTGAAGTTTTGACCTGAGTACGGTAGGTCCCATAGTTTTGGAGCTGTGGATCATGTTTTCGACAGCCTATAACTTCGAAAGGAAGCATTTGTGCGCTCACGTTGGTCTATACTTTTTGTCTTATCTTGGTGTGAGGAATCACCTCCCAAACGTTGTCGGTGTTGTTTTGAAACACCCTGTATATTCCAACAGAAAAAAAGTCCTATATTGTAAGGCCTATATTGTCCAGAATTGGTTTGACAAACACACTCACTAGACACTTCCGAGAAATGATCTCCTTACCATCGTCCTTACCGAATAACTCAGTTGAACAGTATGGTGCATGTTATGATCTATTGCAACATAAAATAAGTTCTGTGAAGTTCGTTTGCACAAATCTGTTCACTTAATAATATCAGTGGTTAGTAGGATCAGCGCAAGTAACAGTAAAAGTTAGAATAGTGGGACAGTATAAATTTTTTGCAACAATCCTGCAAAGCTTACTTAATTTCAGCTACTTTAGGATCTGATTGAGTGTTAGGGTCACCGGATTTGAGAAACAGGACCTATAACCAGTGATTGGGACCAAAAACAAGGAACCGTGACATCGCTGGTCTGTGCTGTTCGTGCACAAGTGTTTCAGGTATTCATCCAAAGAGTCCAGTTACGGCTGCACACACATTTAGTAGTTCTAGAGCTGTCGATTTTACGCTTTTTGTTTCTCATTAGTAGGAATGTATAATTCATGTTAGCCAAGATAAGTTATTCTCCTTTAAAAACACAGTTATTATCTTTTGACCGAAATGGTAAATAAGAGGAAGCGGAATATTTTAGTACAACCTATCTAATCCTCAGCGAAACTCATGTAGTGCCAAGCACTGTACACCAGAGGTGACCACTTTGACCTAACCTCACTCAACCTCACTCACAAACTCATTTCGACCTCACGCTCACCTCACAGGTGTGACCTTATGCTCACTCAACCTCACACTCACCTCACCAGTCTGACCTCACGCTCACTCAACCTCGCAATTCACTTCACCAGTCTGACCTCACGCTCACTCAACCTCGCAATTCACTTCACCAGTCTGACCTCACGCTCACATCATTCTAACCTCACGCTCACCTCACTAGTCTGACCTCACACTCACTCAACCTCACGCTCACTTCGTGAGGTTGAGGTCGAGTGAGCGTGAGTTCCGAACTCGTGAGCGCCGATTTCGTGAGTTTGGGCACAGCCCGCTAGTCTGTTGGCTAGCACGTGCACCTTTGGTGCACAGGGTCGTGGATAGGACTTGCGATATTTCAATGTATCGATCGATAGTTTGAAATGTCGGGATTTTTCGATGACGATTTTTCAATAGTTTTCAGTATTTTGATAGTTTTCGATGTTTTCAATATCAAGGTATGCCGATACCACTTTCTCAACATAACGAAAACTATTCATATAACACGACCTAGACTTTCAATACTTCAACGTTCTCTGTTGCACGGGATTACTACACAATACAACCAAATATGACAAACACACGTCGATTTATCAGGATCACCCAAGTGGGATTTATAGTATTGTAATATTAGTTCGTATGCCTATACGACTTTTGCTTCACACGCGAACTACTAAATGCAAGTGAATTATTGAATTCCGTCTCCTGGGATCGATAGCTAAAATAATTATTTAGGAAAGTTCGTTAATGAAGATGATTTACCCATGGATAGAGGTAGAAATGAGCCATTTTCGGTTTAACATTTATTACTATAGAGCAAAGACAGTAATAAATAGCGAGACATAGTTTTTTGCAATTGATCCAGCGTCCCAAGAAGACCTTTCATCTCTATCTTTAACAATGTACTAAAATCGGAAGCGATATAAATTTACTACAAATTTCAGTCCCAGTATTGATCTACATAGATCAAAAACTATATATAAGAAAAGATAGTGAGTGTTTTTTATTTTTATTTTTGTAATTTTTTTTTTAAAGAATCAATCTAGTTTTCTAAGAAAAGTTCTCACATTCATTCTTAACCTTCTATTCAAACTGAAAATGGCAGAAATCAACCATGTCCGGTTCTAACGTTGATCACTATACAGTAAAAACTGTAATAGAGATAAGCATTTTTTGTCAGTTAATTAAACCCCAAGAATACCTTTAGTTACCATTCTTATCTTTCCACCGAAATCGGAAATGATAGAAGTGCCTTACAACTTGCTGATTCAATATATATTGCAAAAAAGGTAAGAACTAGCAAGAAGTAGGTTTTGGAATCTGGTTAGGCGTCTTAAGAATAGTTGTCATCTCTCGTAACCCTTCATTCTAAATGAAATCTTTGAGTTTAACGTCCCACGGTTACGTCAGTTACGCCAAAGGAGACGATGATGATGAAATAGTGGGAGGAAACGGGAGAACCTCGAGAAAACCCACGCACACGATGTTTGTCCACCACAAAGTTCACGTGGCGGGGCACGGACAAGGAAAGGGCAGCACAGAAATTTTACCAGTATGTGGACCATATAATGCAATACTGCAAATGGTGCAGCTGAACCAGGATCTGCAAAGGGGTCCATACAATACATGAAAAAATTACATAGGGCCTATAGATAACAAGCGCATTCAGAGAGTATAGAACTCCACCAGGGTTCATGAAATCGAAGGGAAGAAATCGCCCTACATAGCCTATAAAAAGCAGGGGAAATTTTATATGCAGTCTGTGAAATTCGTTTACTTTCTGTACATTGTCACACTGTCACACATACTTCGTCAGAAACATAACCTTCTTCGCGGAAGAAATAATAATAATAATAATAATAATAATAATAATAATAATAAAAGTGATTTATAGTAGTGATGATAGAGAACCTGGTCAGATTTTGCGATTAAAGAAAAAATTGGAAGACTTGTCAAATACATGGCATAAATACAGTGGAAGTATACAAAAACGAACATTCTTTTTCATTTTACTGTGAGTTTACTTTAATTTTAACGAATAATTTATTTCATGGTTTATTATTGTTTATATTTTGAATTTTATATGTATGGGGGCACCAAAATCTTTGACTCAAGTGCTTTAGGGCCTCTGAAAGTCTTAATCCGGCCCTGTTAGATATACATGGTGGATTCTCACAAGCGATAGGATGTTTGACGTAAGAGATTGTTATTGTTGTTGAGGCAGGGGAAAGAACATGAACTTGAAGCTTCTCAGTGAATGAAATTAGATCTAGCCACCGTGACACCATGACGGAACGTGATACTGACCCGTAACTTGAATTGTCAGTATGATTCATATAAAAGCTGTGAGTTGGGTGGAGAGATTTGTTATGACTTGTTGTCTTTTCAGTTTCTGGATGTGCTTAGAATCTCACGGCCACCAAGTAACCGTTACAACATATATAGGGAGGTCTCGTGCAGTCACCGAGAACTCCATTCATGATTCATTCTCATTCAACTAAACTATATTGCATTGCATATGTTAGGTATAAGGTATTTTGTAATATCTTCATAATTAGCATGCACATATTTATTTAGCAGGACAAAACACTTCAGTATAGTGTGTCACCTGAAACTGAAAATAAAAATTTAAAAATTTGTTACTCTATAGTAGAGGAAATACGTAAGAGTAATGCTATATATTTCACACCTGTAAATTCTCGTTTTATACATTTATGTACAGAATTTATGCCTTCAGTTAGTTTTCTTAATTTCATCTGGGAAATGTCAGAATACTTGCGTGTGACGAGAGGACCATAAAGAATGTGATATAACACCATTTAAACTATATTTATTACTGGAGCATATTATGTAATGAATGACTTGCGTATCTGTAAACATTGATAAATTCATTCGTTTAATCACTTCGACAATTGCTAGTTTTTATACTACGAATCATGTAACACTAAAATAGTGTTTAAGATCTAAGACTTGGGGAAACCAGTGTTGCTCACGAGACTCGAGAAATGTCTCGAATTTGAAAATGAATTTCTCATCTCGTGGGCAACACTACATATCCTTCATGAATTTGGCATATATTGGGTTATAGAAATATCTCAGTACAACACAACTATATTTAAATGATAGGCTAATCATATCCAATACATGGACTGTTCTAAGTTAAGCTTTCCCGATTTCTCATTTTTCTTAATAGTTTTCAAATTAGAGTGCCATATTTGACAGAATTTAAAGCATTCATTTGCAAACGATGTGGCGCGATGGGGCCACTGGTGTGCCTGGAGGAGATAAATTACAAAATATAGCCTACTGCACGTCTTTTTATTTATAATCTTTCAAAGCGATAATGATGGCTATTTTTCCTTATTTGGTAGGCACTTGCAGTTCCGTAGGTAATTTTCTTTATGATCAAACATTCAGAGTAACTTTACATTAGTTCTACGAAAAAAGAAATAATCTTTATAGATGTGCCATAGGGTTTTTAATTACACAGTGCGCCAAAAACAAAACAAAACAAAAAAAATCAGAAACGCTGGCTTAAAGTTAGGATCACGCGATAGCCATTGCAATTAATTTTGTATTAATCTGATCTAAACGAATGCGAGATGAACTCCTGCAGCTGCGATTGTCTGTGTCTGTTGCAGTTGCCCGTTGAGTGTAGTAATACGTTGAACCTACTGTGTATTCTCGAGAAGACTTCTACAAGAAAACTATGTAACGCCACATCGTTTTCGCGCACGTGTATTTGTTTGCAGTTTTGTGTATTGCTCATAATAAGCAGTGTGCGAATTGAAAAATTTTCCCAGGGGGGGATGAATTTGACCCATATGCGCACCGTCCTCCCCCCATATATATATATATATAGGGTGACCAGATTTTTTTAAATCCAAAAGAGTATATAAAAAAAATTGACTAAGTATGAAGACAAGGTGAATTACAGTGTTTTATCCAATGCGCATGCAAATGAGTCAAATACTTAAAACAGTTTTACTCGCCATCATTCATACTTCTGCGACGATCTTGCTTTCTTGAGTAAGTTACTGTCATACTTTATTGCCAGTCTGAACTCTTCACAGGTCATGCTTACATTGAACTTCACTTTCATCACTTGTTCCAGTGTCGACACTGTGAGTTGACTTTTCTCCTCGCTCCAGTAAGTGTTAATAACACTGAAGAGCTTCTCACAATCAACATTAGTGCCCGGTAAAGTAAACAAGAATTGCACGAGTGGCACAATCACTTTTAAATTTGACCCAGCCCGCACTAAATCTTTGTACACTATTTTCCATTTGCCCATCATTGTCTCTCTTTTCTCTCCCCATTGTTCAAGGTGTTCTTTAACACATCTGGATATTGCACAGTAACTGTCAAAAATATCATTATCATTGAATTCCAACGAACTGTCTACATGTTTTGCCTGCTCATAGAAATATGCAAACGACTCCTGAAATTCTTCATAGGTAACTGATGTGTCAAGTAGTAAATGTTTCATCTTGTTTACTTCTCCGAAGAAACGTTGTGACCACGTCTCTAAGTATGTTATCACTTCAAACTTAAACCTTCTTGACACTGAGTAGGCATATTCCTCTTTTATATTCCCTTCTTTTACAAGTTTCGTAAGTAAATTTCTAGCAGAAAACGGATAAAAGTTTTGTTCAATTCTATCTTTGTATTTCCTCAGAAGTTCAAAATATTCATCAGGAACTTCAGTCGCTGTTATATCCTCCCTCTCAATTTTTGTAATAGTTTCAGTGAACAAGATCAGCTGAGTATGCAGGAAATACAACCACAACTCACTTGTTTCGTCTCGAAAGAAATTGACTATTGGAACATTTTAATCACTCAAAAAGTACCCTGTAAGTGGTTCATACTGACGTATATTTTTTTTCTGCACACGGCAGCAGAGACAAGAATCTCGTCTTTGAGCGATACAAAAGACCCTCATAATGACAGCCAATGACTCACAAAAGTTTTTCAAATTTTTGTCCTTACAGTAAAAATACTGAAATGGTACTATATTTTAAAAACCAAATTCTCAATATCGATCGGTATTAGTCTCGAACACGTCACAGAAATTCCATTGTGAAGAATGTGAGCCCCACATCCGATAGGCAAAACATTTTTCTTCAACCTGCACTCTAGTTCGCTATGCACATTTCCTGTTGTTTTATTTTTTATGCTTCCAAAATTTACTGGTGCATTATCAGCTAGAAGACCGATGACCTTATTTTCCAAACAAAACTGACGTAATGTACCCATTAATACGTTCGACACAGTTTCCGAGATTTCATTTGATATGCTATGAATTTTTAGAAGACATGCTTTTACATTCAAGTGTTGTCAACGTCCAAGTTTTTACAGGAAAACAAATGCGATTTTCAATGGGAAAATGCATTAAACGTTAAATGAAATTGAAAATACCACAAAAGAGTATAATTCGATATTTTTGGGAAGAAAAAAGAGTATAGAGTATATGAACCTCGAAAAGAGTATAATACTCTTAAAAAGAGTATGTCTGGTCACCCTATATATATATATATATATATACACATACTAACAAGTACAAAACAGTTGAGATGTAAGACGTTTCATAAATTTTCACACTAACAATATTTAGGTTAGCTACGCAAAGTAAGAATTGTTTCCTTTTTCTATCTTCATGTTCATTTAAAATACTCCAGAGGGGGGAAAAGTTATCCCTGCCAGGGATAAAATTTTTCTTCTCCAGGGGGGAAAGATTTTTGTCAGGGGGGGGAATCCTTGGCATTCCCCCCGCCAATTCGCACCCTGATAATAAGTATCTGTAACAAATTGTTACATACATTTTCATAATCATATTAGTAACTAACTATATATATTAAACCCTTGCCATCGAGAAGTCATCCTCGTTAGTTTTTTTGAAATTAGTATTTCGTATCGGAAGCATCTAGTCTACTGTCGGAGCAGCTATTGTGTGTTCTATGCTAAGGGACAGGGTGTGGAGATCCATCCGTTTTTCAGCCAGTCGCTCGCTTACAGGAAGCACGTTTGGCAGAATTGTTTCCTTTACTCGTGGCAGCGACAGTCATTCTCCAGGTGCACGAGATGACCTTCTGCAAGTCTTCTTTTCAATAATCAAATGGCGTGTTGAGTGTATGCACCTGGATATTAGTGTTAATGACCGATCTTAAATGGTCTAAATTTTGTATTTGGTCATAGTTGGATTATATGTAAGGCACACCCCCAAGGGCATCATGATGTGAAGTCATTGAATTTTATGGAAAAATTACATTTAAACCATTTATTTAACAGATGAAAAATGTATAAAAAGTTCATAATTTTGTACAAAAACACTTTTAATAAAGCAGCACCATGAAACAAAGAACTGTTGGAATGCACAATCGTTGAGAAAGTTTAAATCTAGAAATTGATTTTGTGGAGATACATACATGTTAAAATAACTTATGGGGGATGCATCATGGTGTTGGGTGGATGTGCCTTGAATTTGCACATTACTCTAATAATATAATTTAATTTCAATTTATATTAGTCGTTGAAAGAGAAATATACCCATTAAAACATTATAATAGCAAATATAGCAGTTTAAAGTATAATTCTCCTTATCATCATCATCATCATTGGTATTCTGCCATTATTGGCAGGTCATTTGCTGCAGCTGAGAAGCTTCCCTGATCCACCGTCTAGCTAATCTCTTCGTCTGCACGTACGATTTTTTCTGTTTTGATACAGTCCATTAACTGTAACCTCCTTCCTCTTTTCTGCCACCATATCCTCTATGTCCCAACCAATTTCCCTTTCACTTTTCAATTTAATCTAAAATTATTATTCTTTTTTCTCCCACTATTACTAGCATCATTTCATTCGTTTTCCACTCGACCCAGCTATTTCTCTCAATTCTTCTCCACACACATTGCAAAAGCTTCCAGTCGTTTTTCATCATGCGTAATGTCTGTTTCTGCCTCATGCAGTACAATACTGCACATGAAGTAATTTATAAGTGGTCTTTGTCGAGGTTCTCCCGTTTCCTCCCACATTCTGGTTCCACTAGGATTTTCATAATTTATTGTTACCCACGTCACAAGAAATGTCTCGTATCGATTCTCGAATTTTTTATGTTCATTTTTTAAAATAAAAAATTGTTTTGTAGACCAGATATAGCACGAAAATGCTACATTGTACTTCGAGGTTCATCGATTATCCAAGGAACAGAAGAAACAATAGGTGATTGTTTTGCTTGTTGTGTACGTACACTGAGTTTCTCCTCCATAGTATGATCGATTATACTACTTAATCAGCAATTTACTGCCTGATATAAATAGTAGTGTCTTCAGTTATACAATACGACTATATTTGTTACGTGTGCTACATTGCATCTGTACGATGAGTATATCTATCTATCTATCTATATAGGCCTAATATGAGTTTTTAGTAGGGGTGGAATGACATTTCGTCCTTGTGCATCAACAAAATATTTGGTTGGAAAATTAAGCTTCGCCTAATGAATTCAAGATTCGCCTAATGTGAAATATGTTGGTAGTAATGCTGCACGAACGTATAAGGAATGACAAAATATTATATTTATTAAAGCGTGAATATATTTTAAAAGCACATATCGAAATAGTTGCACAATTATGAGTAGATAGGCTTGATACAGGGCTGTAATAAAGTTACAGATTTTTTACAGAAATCATAAAATACAGTTTCTATAACGAAGTTAAACCCTACTTGAATCACCAACGGGAGTATGGTGGCTTAGTGGCAGAGCGCTTATCTCCTTGGTAGAGCGCTCACCTCTCGTGTGAGAGATCCTGGTTCGATCTCAGAGTATATGAGTTTGTAGTGTACAGCATCATGTCCGTGGGTTTTCTCGAAGTTCTCTCAAATCCCCTTTCTTTAATTCTTTTGTAATCATTCAATATCATTAATCATCCGTTTTCTTTAGCCTAAAAGGCTCGTGGAATGTTAAACTACAGATTTCATTCACAAGTCACCAAGAATTACTAATCACATGAATGAAATACAGTGAGACACTGCATCGGCCTGCTGTATTGTGTCCATTACTTGTTATTCTAACGGTCTCTTGAGTTTCATATGTCAGTTAAGGGGATACCATTTTGCTTTCTCTCAGTGGCTGATCGTGAGAGAAGTCCTAATTCTTGTTAGGTCATAAGGTAATTTTTCTTCCTTTAGTTTGTACCGAGAAAATTTTACTTCTTACCAATCTGTCTTCTTTCAGCCATTGTTTTCTTTGATTTGGCGACGCACCTCGTCCGGAGTTGATTCAATCTACTTGTTCCTGCTTTAAAAGATATTTAAATCTATTTATGTTGAAGTATGTTTCCTGCTTTCTTGCTAATTTGAAATTCAACATTTCAACTTGATTTGCCATTCTGTCAGTTGTTATCGTACTGATTGCATAGTTTCTGCAAGTTCGGAATGAAATACCATTAACAAAGTTCTTCGCAATGATGAACTGAAACAAATATACTGACCTCAGTTTGTATCTGACTTGCACACATACAAAGGAACTATTTTCGGAAACCATTAAATGAGGTGACTGAATGCCATTTACAGTTTAGATTGATTTAGGAACATCGATCTCTGCACGTCCCATGTATAAGATTCTAATTCCAGGGGCACACAATGTATAAATACGGACTTGGGGGGGAAAAGAGATAGTGTAGCCAGTTTTTATGCACTTCCTGACATTCTCATCTTCTCGATGTACAAAGTAGTTGAACTAGTCCTATTCTCTAAACCTTGCAAATACTCTGAGACTAATGAAAATAACATCCTTGGGTTTTTGCACTTGGAAAAATATTTGAAACTCAGTTCACACCTGACTTTTTCAAAATCAATCGTCACCTTTTGTGGGATCTGTTACAATTTATTATTGATGACTTCTAAAATTATGGAGAGCTGTATGATGATAGTATGCTGTTTCTCTGTTCGAAGGAAGAACACAGTTAAAAAAAAAAAAAGAAAAAGAAAAGAAAGAAATAAAAAAGTACTTTTCTTTGTGTAAAACTGCAAAAGTTGATGGAACAATTTTGAAAGTCCCATTCATTAAAAACTCTTTAATGAGGAACAGTATTACCAACATATGCAAGTTAAAGTAAGAAAGAAAAAAAACTTTCGGCTAATAAGAACATTAACTCTGTGTCGGAATTTTGATTGAAGTTTTCATAGCTTAGGGGTATTAAGCAAATCTTGAATAGGCAAAACTAGAACTCCGATTAAGATTATGACTAGGATTCGAAAACTTCTGGGTGACAGGTCGCCATGGCGACCGGAAATACGAATCTGGAACCTTGTTAATTTAGGGCAAAAACACGTAGTCCAATGTATAAATTAAATTTGTATTATAAGGTTTTCAGAACTAGGTGTAGGTTAGACGATACACTATTTTTTCTTTTTCGAACATTGGTTATAACTATGCCTGAGTTATAAATGTAGGTTCAAAAATACTTAAAGTTGGTTAAATGTTCAGTGAACAGACAAGAGAAGTAACTTAAATAATAGCATTGCAAAACTGATATAAATATGTTTGTTTAACTTGAAACACACAATAAATACAGGTTCTATGATAGTGTCGTATCTAAGTCAGAAAAGAAATTTAAAAGTTACGGAAAATATGTCAGAAAAATCGTTTATTCAAAATCCTCTCGATTTTTTAATACTTGAAATGTTAACCCTACATAAAGGTCAACTGGTAATGGGTTGTAAGACTATCAAAACATTGAGTCATTTTGAATTTAGAGGCCACGGTTGCTCAGTGGTAGAGCGTTCACCTGTGGTGCTTGGGGTCCCGGGTTCGATCCCAGCCCCCGCCAAGTGAATTTTGTGGTGGACAAACACCGTGTGCGTGGGTTTTCTCGGGATGTGCGTTTCCTCCCACTTTCTTCATTCCACCATTTCATTCATTACTCATTATCACCGTCTCCTTCAGCCTCACCGGCATAAGCGTGGAACGTAAAACTCAGATTTCATTTTCATTTTGGATTTAGACATAGGCAGCCATTGGTTCTCTACTAAGTTAATCTACAAAGACTAGTGTTTGCACTATTTCCAAAAGCCAAGAACAGTAGACTCGACTATCTGGTTCGCACCTCTCCGACCTTTTCACATTTGTGTAATCATTTATCTGCATTAATGTTTTGTTTATTTTAAAATTGTATGTATGTAAGTGCGCATGTTTTTTCAACCAATGGTACGCGAACTGTACTGGGTGGTGTACGTACATCTTATGATAGTAGGCCACTGGAAAGGTTGAAAATCCTGGTTTACGTTATTTCATGTTTCCTGCAGTTAAGTCGGGCATTATTTATTCATTAATTTATTATCGTAAATTTATTTTCAAAAAGTGTACAGTATTTTTATTCTTTGATTTCCGTTTTCTGTATTTTTTTAAAACATACAGTGTAATACATAACAAATATTTATATAGTACTTGTCCTGTAAATAATATATTTACAGGATTAGAGAAGAAGCTTGCGAGAATCGAGAGAAGACGAGAAAATCTTGTCTCGTCTCATGAGCAATATTGTTCATTAATCATCCGTCTCTTTCAGCTTAAAGGGCACAATTGTGAGATGTAAAACTACAGATTTCATTTCATATTAAACTCCAATCAAATTAATATTATTTTTGTACTTGAATTGAAATAATGTTACTTCTCAGTACTTAAAAAGTTATCATCTAATAATTGGTTTTAGCCGGTTACGAATTGATATATTGTAGGTGAGACCTATTTCTAATATATAATAAAAGCAAAGCAATTAAAGCAGTTTAACATAAGCATCACGTAACGACTTAATTAAGCTCTTAAAATTACGATCGATTCTAATATTCGACGTTTTCTCTATTAATGGCTTTCATCCAGAGAGAGGTGTTAACAACCGTCCTTATCCCAGTAATGTTTTTCTCTTGAGACCGTCTTCTCTCCTGTGTAGTGCATGCATCTTTGAAGAAAGGTCTGCAATAATCATTGACCCAGTTTGGTCTTTCTCTCTATGGTGGTGGTACCTCCGACTGCTTTCTCGGCTGGAGATCGATGGCCCCGTTTTCTACCAACGATAGTCTTGCTCCATCTCTTGACTCCCCAGAAGGGCATAGTCAGAAATTGCATATTCTGAGGGAGACTGTTGGATTAAAACGCTCGGTGTCCAACTGTTGGTTTTACGGGCGCTGTAGGATGGTTTTAGACTGCGTACTTTCTTTGTAAGCCGTGTATTGCATATAGACTTGTTAAAAGCTAATGCAAAAATCAACTTTTATATTATCTTTGTTTACTTACGCACCAACGGCCAAACTTCTTGAAAGTGTAATGAGGTAGTGTAGAAAGAAAATTTTATATACATAGAGAAAAATACAAAATGTACTTTAGGTAATTCTGTACTCGAAGCTAGGCCAAGTGTTTTCATTATTTTATTTTTATTGCCTAATTTGCGGATGAAATTCATTTGAAATATTACCTACTTGGTAAACTCGTTATCGAAAGTAGCATTAGGCGTAAAGTAGAAAAGCAGATTGACGTTGATATTGTATGCAATATCAGTATTTGATTTCAACTAAATCTCTTATATGTGTGTTTCTATTTAGGTTTACGTTATTTGTTTATTTCACTCACTTTTTCACTTTCAGATATTTTGCATATACCCTATCCTCCCCGTGCGAAGAAATGGCATTTCAGCTAGTAGTTAATAATAAAATTGATTGATGATTATCATTCTTCATAAAGTATTTAGATAATAAGCAATACAGCTCAGGGTTTCTCAACCTGGGGGTCGCGAAGAGAAGCAAAAGAGATAAATATAATTAAAATTTAATACCGGAAAATATTCTTAAATATTATTTTGAATTTAGTTTTGATAGGCATATTTTTATTTTTATACATAGTGTTAAGAACAAAAAAAAGTCTACTAATCATTTTCAACAGGTGCAAAGTTGTTTAAAAATAAATTTAAAAGAGGTGCGATATGAAACTAATGAGAACTGCATTTTGAAATACAATTAAAGTTGAAAGGTAATGAGATACCTGAGCATGTTGTGATTCACTAGTGCGGCAATGTCCAGTTCAATCTTCGTGACGCACATTATCAAGTTATTTAAAACACTCAATAACTTGTTGAACAACTTTTTAAACCAAGTTTTTTAAACAAAAATTGGAAATCATTTTATTTTTTATCATATAATTCAAAGTTAAGGGACTTATGAAGTTTTAAAATTTTCAAAACTCCATTTTGAAGCAATATGACGGATCGGATTCGATATTTGTAATATGAATGAAATGACCAAATTTGGTTTTAATCCTTTCGCTTTTAGGAAAATTGCTGTATCCACTATATACAAGAAATGGATTCTACTATTATAGAAATAGATGGATATCGTGAGATCTCCGCAATAGGTATATTAAAAATCCCACACAGGCTTATTACAAACTAGAAATTATAAGGGTGTCACTGGCAAGAGGATGTGATAAAATGGAGGTCGTGATAGGAATTAGATTGAGAACCACTGATCTAGACTATTTCAGATTTGATACAAGTCTGATTAAAATTCACATACATAACTGGTCAGGAACAATTCACTTACATAAACTTTACATCTCAAAGTCCTCCTTACTTTTGCCCTAAAATTGTTTTACTATTAAACCACGGGCAACTCTAGCGGAGGAAAACATTACCCTCTCAATTTTGTGGAGGAGAGGAAATCTATGAAAATTGAATGAACTTTTATGGAAGAAGTAAAGAAAGAAGAAAAACAAATGAATATTTATTAAATATTAGTATTAGATTGTGTATATACTTATGTTAAATGTGTGTTCTGGGAAGAAACTCTTTAGAATTCTGTGGTATAATGAAACTAAAACAAGAGGTAGGATGAAGAATACAATTAACGGATAGTTGCTGTCTTAAGTTGCAATTAACAGATAGTTGCTGTGCCTATAATTGCTACGTCAAGTCAAAGAGGTTACCTAATTTTCTTCATGATCTGTGTGTATGAAAACTTCTAATTTTATAACAAGTGATCTATAGTAGCAGTGGCGTAGGGAAGGGGGGCCGGAGGGGCCGGGCCCCCCCAAAGAGTTCCGACAATGTACTTTACTACTTTGATGTTTGTATTTTTATATATATATATTTTTTGTTTATATATTTTTTGTTTGCAATTTTTCTATATGTACCTATAACAGCACTTGCCCCCCCCCCAAACACACATCCTGGCTACGCTACTGTATAGTAGTGTAGAAAATGATGAACGCAAGTGGTTAAAAAAAAAGTTGATCAGTCTTGTGCTGCCTGAAGTAGAATCCCATTGAAATATTTGGCCAGGAAGGAAAGTAGGAAACAAGTTAGATACTAAAAAGTTTAAAGATGAGGGAGTTAAAAGATTTGTTCGAAATTTTGAAGAGAAGTGTATTAGTTGAGAGGAAGTACACACACAAACTAACTAGTTGTGGGTACAAGAATATCTAAGAGGCATGAGTTAAAGAAGAAACTTTGTGAACCTAGGAGAAAAAAATATGGAAACAAAGTTTCACTGATGAATGTAAAATAAAGAAAGTTGAGCCGTGAATTAAGAATGAAAGTTGATTAAGACGTAAAGGTGGCAAAACAAAATTTAAAAGGATGGAGAATTTTGAAAATTGTCAACGGAGCTAAACTCAGTGGAAATAGAAAGATGGTCATGAAAATGACAATGTAGAAACCAAGGGTGGAAATGCGTCTTAAACGAGTGAAAAATAGCTTGAGACAGATGAAAAGTATATATTGATAAATTATGTAACAGAAGAATAAAGTATGTATTTGGGGCATTAAAAAAAGGGGGGAAATAAACGAAAATTGGTAGATGGTACTGCTCTAAACATGTTACAAAACATACATACTTGTCTAAATAGAATGTGTAAAATCCCCAAGCAGCCGCACAATTATTTGAATGCGTAGCGCGTTAGATGTTGTAGGCCGTATCGGTCGGAGTCAGCAGATAGTCAGATGCAATCTTACTGTGCGCCACAGGTGCTTGATAAGGCTTGGATTCGGAGATGTAGCAGACTAGAGCAGAAGGCACAGACGAGACGCTAGGGACGCACTCTCACCTCGCGAATGGGAACGGGTGGTATGTTGCTGGAAAATGAGGTTCCAAACCACAAGGTCGGGCGATAGGCTGGACATCATGAAAGTACGACGAACATGCTCCTCTGAACGAAGACCAGAAGTGAGTGGAATACATATATACCATATACCATATTTCCCCCTCTCTTACCAAATACCAAAAAATCAAGCGTGGGTCCTATGGAGAGTGAGAAAACGATAGTTTTGTTTACCAGCAAGTTTACAGACGCGCAAAGGCCCATCAATATACCTAGTTAGAAATAATTTCTTCACTGAATACCGTAACTTTCCATTCGCCTTGTCAGTGCAGTCTCTCCCAATATCACCGAAGACGTTCTTGGCGATGAGCAGTTACCAGGACTAATCGTGCGAAAGGAATGCAGGATGGTAATCAATTTTCAAAATCAATTGTTCAGTGTTCAGGAAACCATTGTGGTTCTAATTTAATGGCAGTTGTTCTGCCAATTAGGGTGGCCTGTATGATCCCAGCAGTTCGGAATGATGCAGGAGCACTTCGGTACATCGCTAAGACTGAAGAGGTCACGTAGTGCTGGTAACACCCTGCCTCCCATCGTGTACATGACGACATGACACGCGAGCTCCATTGAACAGAATGGCAATCGACCTCTTACTTCCTCAGTATACGGCCAGTCTCAAAAATTACTTAGACTATGTTGGCATAATTCTGGGATTGCAGTTACAGAATGTGATCCACACTTAACTACACCTGTCTTGTCCGAAAACCAGAAGCCAAGAGTCTGTGTCTCCCAGGTAAAGAGGAGTGTGAGTATATAAGAGGTAGGGTGCAGGTTACGCACTGCCCTACCGCAAGTTCCTTGTGCTAGGAAAGCGAGGAAATATACAAAACTTCTTTAGCAAGGAGTCGTGCTTGATTGGGTGTGGGTTTCGCACCGCCCAGTCTGATAAATCCTTGTGTTCTAAGAACGCATCTAAAAGCACGCTAACCCACGTCCACGTCGGTTCACTTGGGCATAAACTGCACGGACGCAGTTGGCCAAGAGGTTAGCGTCCCGAAAGGGATAATAACAGTTAGGTGTGGGAATAGTTCAACGTAGAGAGGGAAGGCAAATTAGTCAAGATGGCACCCTCAAAAGGGAAGCCAGAAGAGGAGGAACCGAACCACCGGTAAGGAGTCCCCTAAACCGGATCCCAAGGTTACCCAAGCTGCGAAAGAAAGGGGTACCAGCAACAAAACTCCAGCTTAGCTGGGAAGCAAGCCAAAGGCTACAGGGCAGCCAGAACGCAGTCACCAGGATCAGCTCAATTGCAGCAGCGTAAGTGAGAGTGGCCCTGTTACCTCGACTTTCTGGCTGCGAGGCGGAGGAAGTAATAACGGTACCAAGTACCCACAGATTGCTGTTAGAAACTGCCGCATTCGTAGAATCGACAGTTAAGGTGGGAGAAAAATTGACGCAGGCCCTCAATTGCCTCAAGGACAGGTTAATTCAGTGGGCCATTGAACGGGGCAAGCTTTTGGGGAAAATTGAGCAGATGCAGAAATTGAACCAAGAGCAGACGCTCATACTTGCTGTGCAGCCAGATCGCAGGAGCAAAACTGGCACAACCCTGCCATGAAGTATTCATTAAGCCTAAGGCTAATGAAACGACAAACGAGATAAGAAAAATCCTGTCGCAGGTCCTCAACCCTGCGAGAGATGACGCTGAAGACCAAGGCGGTCAGGAATGCGGGGAAACAACGTGGTCATCGAGACCGAATCTGTAAAAGACCTGCAGAAAATTAAGGACAATGAAAAGCTTTCGGCAAAGCTTCGGGTTGAGCTTCCCAAAAAACGGGATTCATTGGTCATCATCTACAATGTACACTCATGTCTCTAAATATGTTGCTTTATGAATATAATTTGATAACGAATTCGCCTAGTATTTCTTATGTTAGTATGTGTATAATCGGCAAAGACATGTATGTGGCTAATTTCATGTCAAAAGAGCAGTAAATAAGAACAATAAAACGAAAATAACTTTCTTGTCCCTTTAGCAACATTTTGTTTTACTCATTCTAATTTTCATTCTACTAATTCTATTTATAATTCTTTTCCTATGAAATGTACCACAAATACACATTTCCCGATTATACACATAGTATTAAAAGTACCCTGCAAAATCATTATCAAATTATATTACAAGACATAGATATACGACAATCATTTTGGACATGAGTGTACCTACGGACAGAAGTTCGGAAGAGGTAATCGAGGATGTTCACTGTCAGAATTTCGGTGATGACCTGAGCATCGATGAGTTCAAACAGAACTTTCGGCCGAAGTTCAAAACTGGACCTAGGGGAAAGTCCAATGTCCATCATGTGGTCGAAGTATCGGCCAAAATGCACAAACCACCACCTGATTCGGAAGCGTATCTATATTTGCTTCCAGTCAATGGCAGTGAAGGACTTTCTTGTGGTGCCACAGCGTTTCAATTGTCGCAACCTTGGCCACGTCACGAAGCACTGCCAGTCCAGAGAAGTGTGCTCCCATTGTGGTGTCTTGGACCACAAGAAGGAAGCATGCTCCCGGAAAGAACGCGATGCGACTTGGATCCCATGCAAGAAGCGGAAGCGTACGTGCTCCGGTAAAGACAAGGAATGTGCCACATTCAAAATCTTGTCACAAAGGATAATCAATCATACCAATTATGAACTGTAATATGGCTAATAATGGTGCACAACAAATGGTAAATCGAGTGCTGCTGTTCGGAGCAAACACAATCTACAAGGTGCTACATCTGAACGCAATGCGATCCAGAACAGTAATGTACGAGGTCCGAAAAATAGAAGAGGAAATGTCGCTGGACATTATCACTGCAGGAACCATGTACAGAATATGGGAGAATATGAACCTTGCCTGAGTTGAATGCGAATGGAGATAAGGCGAAGGATAGTTGTTGGTGTGGGTATATCCAACATACTACCTAGTTGTGGCAGTTCAGTTACACCGTGAACTTGCCTAAAGGCAAGAGTTAACATGGGACTTCCACAGAGCGCCATAAGAGCGTGTATGCTATACGAGTTCACACTGGGGTCAAACGCCACTACAGCGGGCCGGAAGATATGCCAGGCCTTTGGTAAAGGTGTCGTGACTACGAGGACAGTGCAGCGGTGGTTTAACAGGTTTAAGAGCGGTGCCGAAACACTCGAATACGCACCACGTGCCGGAAGACCAACACATGTACAAAATGAAGATCTTTAAGCAACAATTGAGACGGAAGAGTGGCTAGACATGTGAGGAAGAGGGACTACAATTCAATGTGAGTTGAGAAACCATTCGGCAAAACCTCCAACTTCGGAAGCAATACAAGTTGGATCGATGGTTCCCACATGATTTGACTCCATACCAAAAGGCAACGCGAACAGGCACCTGTGTTTCTATTGCATAATCCTAATGAAATAATATAAGGGCTAAAATAACAAAAAAAGAACAAAACGTAGACTTTGCACACAACACTCTGACGAGGAATATAAAGGTAACCAAAAAAGTTCTGTCGCTTTTTGTGGACGCCTGTGTTTCAATGGCCCTCACATCGTGAATTGAATGCAAATGAAGATGAGGCGAAGGATAGTTGTTAGTGTGGGTATATCCAACATACTATCTGATTGTGGCAGTTCAGTTACACTATGAACTTGCGTAAGGAAAGAGTGAACATGGGGCTTCCAAAGAACGTCTTAAGGCCGCTTATGCTGTACGAGTTCAAACAGTGGTCAAACACCGCTGCAGCAGGGCGGACAGTGCAGTGGTGGTTTAACAAGTTTAAGGACTGTGACGAAACACTTGAAGACGCACCACGTGCTGGAAGACCAACACATGTACAAAATGATCTTCAGGCAGCAATTAATGCGAATAGTGGCCAGACATGTGAGGAACTGGGGCTACAATTCAGTGTGAATGGAGAAACCATTCGGCACCACCTCCACCATCTTGGGAAGCACTACAAGTTGGGTCGATGGGTCCCACATGATTTGACTCCGGACCAGAAGGCAACGCCAGCAAACACCTGTGTTTCTTTGCTGTCTAGTCTGAGGAAAGAGCCATTTCTGGACAGGATGTTGACATGTGGTGAGAAGTGGATCCTGTACGAAGTTCCATGGCGTCATCATCATTGGTTAGCATCCCATGAACCGGTTCCAAAACAGCCGAAACCTGCAGTGCACCAGAAAAAGGTTCTTCTATATGTTTGGTGGACTGCTCGCGGAATCGTGCATCGAGAACTGCTACTAGGTGGTCAGAGCATCAATGCAACTGTGTACTGTCAGCCGTTGAGCCGTGTTCAAGAAAAACTCAAAACTCTGGAGTCAGCACTTCCGAATCGCAATGGGGTCCTCCTGTTACAGGACAACGCTAAGCTCCACGTGGCTATGATGACCCGGGACACCATTCTGTGCCTTGGATGGCAAACACTATTGCATCCGCCATTCTGCCCGAACATTGCACAGTCCGATTATCACCTGTTCAATTCCTTGGACAGTCACCTTAGAGGACGCTGGTTCAAAACCCGTAGTAGATGTGTCAAAATGCACTTGATAACTTCTTTGCTTCACGACCTACCAAGTTTTACCGCGGTGGAATCTATGGCTTTCCAGAACGTTGGCAGAAGGTCGTCGATGCTGATGGGGACTATTTTTGATCTTCCAGATACTTCTTAGGTGACATATCGATGTTCGAAGGTGGTGGGTTAAAAAGCGACAGCACTTTCTTGGTTAACTTTACATTTTAGGGGAAGATGTGAAGTAATGAAACTTGTGCAGGTGATTGTACAGTTGCAAGAGAAGAATGGGGTGGAGCATTACGTGAGATCAGTCAGTGTCAGGGGAGAAATTATTGCCTTAAAAAAAGTGTTAAGACTTTTCAGCACTCTTAATCCGAATTACACTCCCGGTCTCCCTTTTGTCCCCTCCCCCGACAATAATAATACGTATAGGTGAGTGGGACCCTAGAAAGTACCTTCCCGGTGGGCCCCTGAGTTGCAGTACGGCCCTGTTGCAGATGGTATTTAATATCAGAGATAATATGTTGTAGAACTCATAGGTAACAGATAAGCTATCTATTTATTTTCCCACTTTTTTTTGTAGCGTATACGAATTAGTTTTTCAATCCTTATTTACTGAAAAAAATGGAATTTTTGAGTTTTACGTCTCACGATTATACCGGCTAGGCGAAAGGAGACGGTGATGATGAGAAATAAGTGCATTGGTGGAATGAAGAAAGTGGGAGGAAGCGGGAGAACCTAGCGAAAACCCACGCACACGGAGTTTGTCCACCACAAAGCTCACTTGGTGCGAACTGGGATCAAACCAAGGACCCCATTGCACCAGGGGTGAACAATCTACCATTGAACCACTGCGGCTCTGCTTATCTGTTGGAGTTTATATGAAGTGAAATCATCTCCCCAAATGTCCATTATCTTTTGAATCACCCTGTTTTATATACCTATATTATGTTTGTATTGATTAAATATAATTCTGATATTTTGTTGTTAAGGGAGTCGTTATATTTAATGAATGAAATAATCGTGGACTAGAATAATTGAGTCATTCTTAGGAAAATATTTTAATATAAATATTTTGTTGTTATCAAATGACCAATGTAACAGACTTCAAAAGTGAGTGGGCCGATGTTAAATGAAATGGAATTCGTTTGTTTTCGGAAACAGCACCCTGACGTACACTTAACAAAGAAAAAATAAATAATAAAAAAATGTACCCACTTGGGAAGGCGTGGTAAACAGCAGCACATGGATTGGCCCGCGCTGACGTATTTCGCTCCGCCCAGCCGCCTGCTGGAACCAGCGAGTCAGTCTAGTCTAGTTTCCCGGCAAGTGTGGTGCGAGTTGGACGCTGTGTGCTTTTTGTGGTGGTCGCGGGTGTTCTTGTGGTTGGGTTTTCGGGGATAACAATTAGTGTGGATGGGGGTTTCTAGTGGGGCCGGGTATCAACAGGGGAGCAGAGACAGGGGCCAACAACAATTTAGTCAGTGCGTTGATGATTTGCTGGCCCCATTGAGAAGCAAAATGAAAGTGTTAAAAAAATTCAAAAGACGAATGGGACTAGGTTCGTATTGCAATTCTATTTCTTTCATGAAAATTTGATATTTTTTTTTATATGATAGTGAGTGATGATGTATTTTTCCTTCAAGTTTGCTTGATATGTGTTATGAATAATGCTATCGTGTTTATTTCTTGTTGCGCTATTCTGTTTCACGTTGAAAAATTACGAAATAGTGTTTAATAACTATATTATGCAGAATAATATTTGTAATTTTCTTCGATTTTAAAATTCCGTTCTATCTTCTAGACACAACGAAAATGATAGATTTTTTTTCACCAGAAAGTTGTTGATTTCATATGGAATAGTTTTCAGGAGTAGGCCTATACAAACGAATAAATACTTCACTGCTTGGCCGATTCTGGGTTGGAATCTCGAGAGACAGAATCCTAGTTATTAGTTTTTTTTTTTTTTTTTTTTTAATCTTTAAATTTTATCTCCCACGCTAATGCCAGCTAGGCTGAAGGAAACTGTGATTATGAGAAATAAATGAAATAGTGAAATGAAGGAAATAAAAAAACGGGAGAACTCTCGAGAAAACCCACAGTTCCTAGAATCTTTACGAGCAATTGAACTCATGACCGCTCTCATCCTAACCACTTGGCCGTGAGGGGTTATCTTTGCTCAAATAAGTTATTGGAATAAAGAGTTCCTTCTTTAAAACGTGTATTCACTCTTGTTTCAAATTTTATCCAGTAAGATGGTGACTTGGTGGCAACGTGTTACACTCTGATGCGAAGGGGCCCTTGCTCTCCTTCAGACCGTATGTAATTGTGGTGACCAGTACCGAGTCGGTTCTGTCACTTTTATTCCACCACGTTTTCCATTGTTTACGTGCATTGCCATACATAGAATGTTGTCAGGGGGAGGGGGTCAATTACTCAAGCTCATGTTTTAGGATATGCGCTATGTAGCCTACATCAAAACATTCCCGGTGAGAATGCGAGTGGTCTATAATGTGTACAGTTTTTTTTCAGTTACCACGTAGTCATTTTCATGATATGAGTCATGATATTCTTATCACCTCTCCCTACCACATAAATGTACATAACAGTTAAATCATGGGACATTGGTCTTAAATTACAAATGCCATTGCCCCTTCGTGGTCAGCTGGCTAACGCTCATAACCCCGGGTTCGACTCCAAGTAGTTAGGGGTTGCTAGTGGTACACTGCAGATCCGAATGATGATTCGGTTCTCATTTTAAGCAGTAGGTCCCGTCTCGTCTTGCAGACACCTACCCATGTGTTCTCTCCAAAGTGACAGTGGCATCTGTTTCTCTTGATGTTAGAGGTAAACACCTGAATTGAACATATTATATACACAGTTTGTGTATTCCACCAAAACTAAATTCACACAATAAATAATGTGTTAACTAAAGACTTTCACAAATTGTTATATTAGTCCCGTTTTTGAATAGCCTATCAAAAATTATTTGATATCAAACCAACTGAAATAACTCTTTCAGAGAAAGTGTAAATGGATACTGGTCCAATGCTACCTTAGATTATAAATTATGTCTACCTAATATCGTTTGGACTTGATGCTCTAATGGTCTCTTAGATTAATTTAATATCAAATTCTACCACCGATTAAATCATTGTTCATTTTTGAGTCTAACGCCCGACAATATTGAACAGAGACTAAGGGAGACTCAATGATGATGAGATGGATGACAATGGTGGAATGAATAAAATGGGAGGAAACGAGAGAACCCAGAGAAGACCCACGCACGGGTTTGTCCACTATTTAGCCTATTGTTGTTGAGTTACAGATGTGTAATTTCTTAAGCTACAAAGAATAAGATACTGATAGACATACCAGAGTAAATCATTTCAGATAAATGGGATCTTCACTTAATAATATACGTTAGAAACAAATTTGTAAGGAACAGTATTATTTACGCAAAGAAAAAAATTAGATCATATTCATAAATATTCACATTACTAATATTTTGTATTAGTTTTTACTGCGCATTTCAGCAAATTTGCATTATTTCCCACATTGACCTAAACTAATACATATTTATAATTTTGTTCTACGTATATAGAGCATCTGCATTATTTGTATAATCAGTGGTAAATTACAACTTAAAGAATATTCCTTGTTTTAATGAAATTATGAATCCATCGGACTGAAACGTTGGTAAGAGCTCTGTAAGTAACGACATCCCATCGTTGAGGGGGGGGGGGGAGAAAATTCATTTCGAGGTCATGCTGTTTTGTTAATTATCGTAGTGTGAGTTAAACTATCTTTACAATGGGAACATGCAACAAGATGATGGTTGAGACAATAATATTGTCTTCAATCTTGAGTTTGTCATAGATGTATTTCCCCAGTTGTTTTCCAGCTCATGTTTAAATACGTATATATATATATATATATATATATATATATATATATATATATATATATATATATATATATATATATATATATATATATATATATAATAAAAAATATCTCCGCATTTGCAGTAAGTCATCCTTACAAACAAATTTCTTCATCTTTCCCGCGATATATGCCGTAAGGGTTTTATTGTGAGAAAAAAACAAACATCATAGCTTTTGATATTTTTCACGTCTTGAAGTTGAATGTGTGAATCCGGTTGTGAATATGTCTTCTTCAAATGTTTACTTCCGGATGTAGAAATATTTCCTTTAAAAAAATATATATCTCAATATATATAATATAATGTATGTATGAAATCTGCTACCCGCGTAAATATATAGCTTATTTTTCATATATTTTTATTGTGTACATTGGAAATTGCCATTGTAGTGTTAAAAATATCGATTTGTCGGTTTTGAACTTTTTCGCCAGCAAGAATACGCTAAATACCAAGACGCAACTCGAAAACGGGAACTTACGTAGTCTGATGCTTCTAAAACTTCTAAAAAAAATACGAAACAGCTTCATCATGACATATTTTAAAACTCTTACTGGAAGGAAGGTAATTCTGCTGATACAAGCCTCGACTACAACTTTTTACGTATTTTTTCCTTGAGGATGAGCTGATGTTGATTATTTAAATGTGTCCCGTACCGGTCAGCTCACTGTATTTTATTACCAAACAGGTAGACCTAGTTTTTTTAAATATATAATTAGTTCTTAACATCTTTTTACTTAATCCTGGAACAGTCGAAGCAAATAAATCCATAAACTAGCATGTTATACTTAATCAATGCAGGGGTATATACCTACTTTTGGGCCACCCTTGTATCTTTTAAATTAATGGACAAGAAATTCTGAAATCTTATATCATGCAAATATTGACAGGGGGATATAGTTTGCTATACCTGTGATACCACAAGATTAACAGGGTTGCCAACCCAGCATAAAGTTGTATTTTTTTCAAATAGCACTACGTCAGGCTCTTATATATTTTAAATTACATATAAAATGAAAACGTACGATACTACGTATTTTATTCAGTGTTGCAAACTAAGGGCATCACTAACATAAAAAACAACCAAGTTCTGGAGAGTTCTATAAGAATAATACAGGTGCGTCATTTAGGGAGGGCAGGAGGGGGCAATTGCCCCCCCAAGAGTTTGAGGAATACATATACTTAAATCGATTGTCTTTTAATATACAAGTACAAAACGTAAAAGTCTTATGTCGGCGGTGCTCTTGCCCCTCCCAAGCAAAGTCTGAAATGACGCCCCTGGAGTAATAACGCAAGTTTTCGTTTAACATGTATATTTGAAATATGTAATAACCTTAAGTAGTTCTATTTGAAAATATTATAACTTTATGTCGGATTGGCAACACGGTTAATCATTTAGTATCTCGACATATACCAAACGTCCCCCCTGTCGATATTTGCATGGTATAAAATATCAGTATTTTTGTCCATTGCTTTAAAAATTACAAGAGCGTGTCAAGCTAAATGGTCCATCCTATATATATATATAACATTAATTTTTAGATATTTATGTATATCATCTAAAATCACCCGTATCTTGTTGACCAGCGTCTGTTTCCCCGTTATGCGGAAGAGCCAAATTTTATTCTCAGTGGAGATGCATAGGGTGTGGATCCGTTGTCAAACTATGATCTCAAGCTACACATGGCGTAGAAAATTTATTTAAAAAAGAAATATATATAATAAAGACACTCAACTACGACAGGTCACGTTTTATATAGAATACATTAATTCGTTTGACTAATTAAACAAGGTGACTAACGACTGTCATGTAATCTACACACAGAAAATTCTCTTAAGATCGTCTTCAATTTTCTTTTAGTGCACCGTTCATTCGCTGAAGAGAAGTTCATATTATTGCTATTTATGGTGCATATTTTGCAATTAATTACTTACATAATAGGTTGTACCTAATACAATGCGTGTGCTTGTTATATATTAATTCGTGATTATATATATAATATTAGAATGAACGTCACATGATTTATGTTTATTTTGTGTGTAGGAGGGATGCAAAATAGATAGGTCTGTAAGTTTTATGGACACTTCCAGTATTGGTGTAGAACGAAGGAAATAGATTTTGAGAAGCTAGTAGTATGTGTAAATTGAACAAGAGAGGAAGAAGAATAATTTGTTTCAGCTTTTTCATTCCCCCCCCCCCCCGTTGAGTGCAAGATCCCCCAGTTTTACCAGTAAGAAGAGCACCTGGAACAGGGCAGCAGCTGTGTTTCGCCCTGAAAGCATCGAGCAATAGTATATCAGCAAGTTGGCTTCTGTACCACAGTGCGGGATGTGGGTCGCTTTTCACAAGAATAATAGGAGCAGTAGTACTAGTATTTTCTCTGTAGTATATATGTAGTTTTCTTCCCTCGCGAAATTCAATCTGTATTTTTTGGGAGCCTGGTCTCCGTATGTAGTAGCCCAGTCCTTGTGAGGTACGATACCAAACCATATACTCTGAGTAACACAGATACGAAGAGGCAAGAGAGGGAAAAGAAGTTACTGTAGATGAAAACCAGAATTATAGTGAAGTCTCCGTTGGATCTGGGATTCAGGTTGCTGCCGTCTTCATGCAAAATTGATTTACGGGGAAACGAACTTTTTTTTTATATATAAAACAGATAATTCCAGGGGAATGTGCACCATTATTTTTGTAATTAAAGAAAACAATTAAAAATTGAACATAATGCTTCGAACTAGGAAATACTAAGTTTAGGTCCATGTCTCATATAGCCTTGGTGGTGAAATAGAACGCTAAACTTCAACCAACAACAATCACTTTTTATCATATTGAAACAAACGATATAGAAATAGTTGCAAGCAGAAGTGTGTGTTTGTAAACATTTACATTTTCTTTAGTTAGTAACGTCGGAACGTGTCCTCTATTTCAGCTTTCTTTGATGCATAGGAATGTAATTAATTTTACACTGTATGTATAGTACTATAAATATTATTCCAGTACTCTAAATATTGTAGTACTATATACGTATAAATTCATTCGCGGGTAAGATTTTATATATACGGGGTGGCCCAAAAGTAGTTATACAGTACCGTACTGATCAGCTCATTGCATTTTATATCATTTCTTATTGTTATTATCAGATAGTCTTAGTTTCTTTATTATTTGTTCTTAATGGGTTTTTACTTGTATCTTAAGCTCGGAAGAGCCGAAACAAATAAGCCCATAAACTAGAATATTATGCTTCATCAGTGCAGGAGTGTATACCTACTTTTGGGGCCACCCTGTGCAATCTCCAGCGTGCGGATAAAATTGAGTACATAGTATTGACATACTAATATTAAATAAAGGGTTTATTTTTATTGTTGATTGACAGCTCAGAAATAATGGCACATCTAACGGATTTGTCAAATTCGTTAGCCGTCAGGGAGCCGCGGTGGCTGTGGTATAGTGTTCAGTCCTTGGTTCGATCCCAGCTCGCACCAAATAGACTTTGTAATGGGCAAACCGTGTGTGTGTGGGGGGGGGGTTCTGGGGGTTCTCAAATTTCCTCCCACTTTATTCTTTCCACCATTGCATTTATTTTTCATCAGTTTCCTTTAGCCTACCCGGCATAACCGTGGGACGTTTCACTTAATTTCGTTGGCCATTACCATTAAAACTTCAGTTTACCACTTCATCAGCGAATACGGAAATTACTAACGATTTTTTAAAATATTTTTAATGATAAATTCTTAACGTGTTTTAAGTATTTCTAAGACACAAATTTATTGTATGATTTTTTCTCATGTGAAAAAAAAAGGATTGAAAATAATGTGAAATCAGTGAGATGTGCAATATTTTTTTATGACAAAAGTAGTCGCAGCGTATCAAAGTGATACACTGGAAAATACTTTGCCATTTTATCCAATATTTTTTTTTTAAATCACGTTTCAAAATATGCATAAATTATTCCTGATCTACAACATAATTTTTCTTAGGCCTGTGTTCTTTTAAAATTTCGTAAGTACTTTTTTGCTTCAAAATTGAAATCTGTGTTCAGAAGCTAATGCATGTTACACATTGAGAATAACATGTTTTTGTATGAGACCCCTAAACACACACATTTTATATTTAGTTGGTAACAAAAGTTCTTGATAACATTCGCTTTGTGTAACTACATGTGTGTTTTCACAAAAAGAATCGGTGTAATGGCATATCGCAGAACTTTAATTTATCGCTCGACTCCACTTGCCCTATTAGTTGCAATAGAGGAAAACAGTTGGTAGTCTTTGATTACACTTCGTTCAGTCGTTTTAAGCCCAAGACATCGCATGAGAACTAAATATCTGAAGGCGCATAACCTTCCTATGTTCTTCTGCACTATCTCCCCCCAAAATCTTCTAATGTCAATATGTTTAGTGTGATGATTTAGCAAGGTAAAGAAATCGAATGGAGATCTTGATTTCACTCAAATTGATATCACTTGCATCTTGCTCACTTTAAATCCACTACGTGCACTACCGATAAACTGATTCGTATAACGAACAATATTCTGGAGTATTATTTGCTAAAGTAGTTTTTCCAACAATCTATCTTAATATTTGTTTTTCCACCCCAGAAAGTTTTATCAACCTGTTCTGAAGAACTGTTCGAAGATTTTCTTGACGAGGCACAATTTGCCACCGTGTTATTGTGTTCCTCCCAATATAAACCAAATTGTATTTTGGATCACTTTCGTTATTTGTCCCACTTTCTTCCATTTCGGAGTTTCTTTCACCTTCTCGTCATCATTAGACCCATTGGTGTCCATCTTTTTTTTTTTCCAGCTGGATCATTTGAATTTTAGTCATGCTGAATGAGAAAGACGAGCAAGTAACTCTGAAATGAAATAAACCTTAGCGACAGTCACTACGATGATAAACTGCAACTGACAATACTGCAAACTGTAATAACACCACCATTCGTCAAGATCATCTTCTGACATATGTTGGGGAAGTTGATGAAACGAATACTGTGAGATAAAGAGCCGTTCACAAGCGCATTCAAAAATGCGACTTAAATAAAGTTTGACTGTATCAATCTGATACTCATATGACTAACGGAATGGTAGAGAAATAGCTAAAGGTACATATCCGAATTCACAAAATATATTTGTAATGCGTTGTACGGTAAAACTATTCGCAGTTAAAATTTTAAAATGTCAGTTTTATTTTTGTGAACAAGATAGAATGTTATTCGCAGTAAAATTCATGAATATGATAGACTGATTCAGTAGAAGTGTACAGAACGATTCCTCTGTGTAATCGTTAATTTAGTTCAATTTTATTCCCGTAGGTAAGAAGGTGCTCTAGTACATGGTTATTTTAGTGGAAAGTTACAGCGGTGGTTTCATCAGACTGCTCATTTCTTTCTAGTGTTTATCTTACAAAGTTCCACGAATAGAGAGGAATCTATTCAGCTCTTATATTATTACGCAGAGGAAAAAGCAGTAAGACCCTTAATCGAGTTTCCGTCGTTGTAGAGGGATATTCTTGTGGACCATCTGTCAATACCCTCATCGTTTACTCGGTTATGTTGTCATGGAAACTTAGATTGTGTTGTCATATGCATTTGTCGTGAGGAAAAGGTACCGGTGTGTTTAAATTAGATTTGCCTAAGGTAAAGATTTCCATCCCTTTTACGCTCGTACTCCTCTCATCTGCTTTGTAGAAATAATCAAACTAACGTGCGCATTGGAAGTGAAGGGCGTGCTTTGTTTTCGCACCTCGAAATGTTAGGTTCTGACGGCGCTTACGAGACATTGAGCCTGTGAGGACGTGGTGTAAATAAGCATAGTCTGTAATCCGATTAGCCAAGCTGTCGGAAGCAGCAATGTTTATAAGCCTACCAAAAGTGAATTTTTAAATATGTATAGCTTCCAAATTGGGCGCACTTTAAGCGGCAAACATTTTAAGTTCAAAACATATGTAAAAGGAAAATATTCGGCTAATCCTCTAAAGATGTTAATATTTAATGATAGAATCGAAATAAATGAATAATCTCAGTTAAGTGAATATTAATTAAGAGAAAGTGCTTGTTTTACGGTTTACTCTTATTTCTGTTTCTTACTGTTTAAAATTGGTTCTTTGTCACAATGAAAAATAATACACTGAAATGTGACCAAAATAAATGTATAAATTAGTCATACTCAGTCAAATAATATTCTCCCTTATTGATTACTAAATCATATACACTAATAAATATCTAAATACAGCTCTAAATATCAATTGTCGTTTGTGTACTTCGTGTACTGCTGGTTGTCTTGATAGTCCGATTGCGAAATGTTTAATTTTCCGTAGCGGAGTTTGGTTTTCGGGATCGATTGTATGCAACTAGCAGGATTGGAGGAAATAAGTTAATTAAAATTTGCGGATCTGGCATGCCACGATAATGATAATAATGATATCGTCGAAATTATTTTTTATTACTTACGAAGATTACTTTTCATTAGTATATATATGTTGTTTTCCCACTCGTTTTTGTCTTCATGGAATATTCCTCTTGAAATTCAGATTTCTGTTGAAAGCTGAGCAGAAGTTAGCGGAGGTAGTTGCACATGCTTTGCGATATATCATGTTGGCGTAACGTATGTAATTACTGCTATGATTGCATGCTTCGAAGTTTTCTTACGTCACGAATTTGGTCAGAATAAGCAAAGCGTACACAACATAATATATAGTTGAAAGAGAGAGAGAGAACGAAGGAAATGAAAAAAGTTTTCTGTCTTTTAGGGGTCTATATGGGTATTTACCTCCCTAAGCTTATATTCAACAAATTGGCATGAGCGACAACTTTGTTTTCAGTAGTTCAGTAGGATTAATTTTATAGCATGTACAGTAGGCAGAAAAAGAAGTATCCACCAGAATAATTTATTTTGTTCAAGAATTCGGAGATTATCCGCATTTTTTCCATTCTCCATAAACATGAATAGTGAGTGCGGCGCATGATGCGGATACGCTTAAAATAAATAAATTATTATAATATAGTAAACGGAAGCAGTATAATTTCAACGCTGACCAACAATCTAGTGAAAAACAACAAAATTTTTGAGCCAAAAATAGTTGGCCCAGACAACTCTCACAGTGAATACCTAATTCCATAAACAACGAACTACGTATATTTGGTAATGGAAAGGGGTGAGTTTAATTGAAAATTGATATGCAAGACCTAAACAACTGCTGTTCACTCCATAGAAGCTCATGTTTCCATAAAACGGAGTAGTGCAGCAAAAAGACATTATCCACACATGACAAATTCATTTATAGTTTCCTGTTCGGTTGCTGGAATGTCTCTTATATTTCGCTACATATCATTTTGCCACTTCTTAAAATTCCTAGCTTATTCTGACGCAGCTCGCGATAAGTTGTTAGCATACAGAAACAGGAAAAGGGCGTAAATAAATAATTGCGTGGTAATTTACGTTCTGAAATTGGATCTTCTGCTTCCTTGCCTAAAAAAGACAACCAATTAATGTTTAGTATTCTTGTTTAACTTGTGACAGAGAGAAAGCAAACTCTGCTGATCTAGTGGCAAGTGCGTATGCTTTTAATGCACGTGGTCCCTGGTTCAGTTCCCACTGGGAGAGCACAAAAATTTAATTTCACAATCAGTGAATTTTATTATCACTCCTGGTGTTAATTAGCCACTAGTCACCAAATTATCTTCAGTCAATAAAATGTTAATAAAATCAAACTTTCAAGTTGAAAAAGAGTAAATTTTCATAGTTTTACTTTGCAAGCATCTTAATATCAACATTTTTCTTTAATTATATTGAGTACCAGTTAAAACCAAGCAACCTATCCTATTTGCTGCATATAATAGTAATATAAAATAATGATGTAACTGGCTGGAACAAACGGTTGTACGTATTTGTTGTTTTTAATATAAACTTTTCCGCTTCTCAGTGCGTTGCGTGCCTGCTTTCGACGCCCTTTTCCGTTGTTTTAGTCCCCTCCCAATGGTAGTATGCGGGATATTTGCCTCTTTTACCCTTCTTAGTTGTCCCTGGCTACCCATACATCACAATACTAAATCATTCCCCGGTCGTTCACTTCTAGTGCGAAGAGTCCCTGATTCAGTTGAGTTTTCTCGGGATTCTTCAGTTTCTTCTAAATTGTCATTCTGCATATTCCTTCTCAATCGTCACGCACTTTCATTAATTATCCATCTCCTTTAGCTTAGAAGGTATAAGCGTGGAACGTTAAACGAGACATTTCATTTTTATTCTCTGGTCGCAATCCTTCATGGACTGCAATGCTAGAAAGTTTATAAGGACTGTACTAAAAATTATTATGACAGATGTTTTTGCAATAAAGTATAGTTGTGTTTCGTTTAGAGGCTCTCTTACTGTTTACTAGGTTCTAGTCAATTATCCAGGCAGAAAGCGTAGTAGATGTTCATATTTCGTTTTCTGTGTATGTAACCATCTTCCCTTTCGTGCTCCAAATAACTCACTGTTAACTACTATCGTGACCGGAACGTTAAGTTCTTAGTCGAGGCTGGATCCTCTTGACAGCGACATCAGGAAGATGTCGCCTTCTGGAGACTGCTTGGTTTTTCCTAAGAGAACGAAAGGACCGTTGATTTCTACCTCTGGTGAGAAAAACGGGAGGGGAGTGTTAAAGGGTTTATCATTCACAGAAGGTTGAAGCATGTCAAATTGACAACGTTAACTGGAATTGAGTCAAGTTGAAGATAGAGGAAAGGAGCAAAGTCGTTGCGCACACTACTTGCTTGGGATAAACCGTCGTGGAAGTTGATTTCCCATAGAAAACTAGTCTTACGAGGAGCTAAGAAGAAAGAAAAATTCTCTGTATTTTCACTAACAAATAGGCCTAAAGAACTGTGACCATGTACTTTGTTACTAATAATATCATATTACAGTCTCGTTAATGTTAGTTATTAACTCCTCTTTAGTATTGCTTACTTCGTTATGGTCGGTGTGTGTCCACAATTGAAAGAAGTGTGACCTACTTTTGTCTCGTTTAGTAGTACTTTACACATATGTTGTGTTCTAGAACATGAAAGTTTGTTTGTAATTCACATAAGTTTTCCAACATTGTTCTTTGGGAACGCCAGTAAGATTAAGATTTACTGTCCTTACTAGAAACACGGACATACGTGCACGGCATATTAATCTCAGATATCTTTATTATTCACCGAACTGAAGGTTTCGTTGATATTAACTGTAAAATATTCAATTAAAGCTCATTACCCAAGATTCTACAGATGGTGATAAAAAGTCGCAGTTTTTGTGTTTGAGATTCTACTGCTTAGGAGGAATGTTATAGGTACTAACAATTTTGGACATGAATTAATATCCAAAACTTTCGATTAGATTTGCCACTCTAATAAGTAACGAAGTTTCTTATTGGTTTAAGTGTTGGAAAACTGTTGTAGTTGTAAGATTCTTATACTGTATGTAGTATTTCGTTGCATTAATTCACTAGCTATTGGTAAAAATTCGAAAACAGTAAGTATTCAGTATTGCATTCATTCTGAAGGATTACTCCCAGCGTTCTGTACAGTTCAAATTTTTGTGTGTGTGTGTGTGTGTAAATGCGTGTTACGCACGAGTGGTAAATATGTGAAGCGAAACAATCAAGGTGGAAGGAGCCAGGTGGTTAGCTTGTTTCGGTCGAAATGGTTACTGGGAAGGAACAGCAATGCATAATACATTACTTGCTCTACCAGCATAAGTTTGAACACCACGCAGCCACATGTACTGAGCTCTTGAAGTTTATATTCGGTCCTTACTGGTTTGTTGGGAGTTCTAACATGTTAGTTTCTCACTTATTTCGCAAAATGGAGCAGTGGACCGTGTGAGCGGAAAGTATGTGTATTGCATGAAATACCATTCAACCATTTGTTTCACCATATCGTGTTAAGCGATCAATACATGGATATATTATACACTTTTATCAGTAAAATGCATGGAGAATTTATCTGGTATAACAGAACTTTCCCTTTCAAAGCGAAAGTTCTTGTTTGTAAGTATAACCTTGAACGTTATCAGAAATGCGGATTTAGTTGGTGAAAATAGGAAAAGTATTCGAGAACAGTCATTGAACTTGAATGACGAAGATGTATTCCTGTATTTGCAAACGTGGAGAAAGTTGAGAAGGCTGATATTATGCAATTTATGCATTTCAAGTAGTTCTTTTCTTGTGAAAATTCAATTAAACATTTATTTTATTTAAATGAATGTTACTGATCTACAAATTTACATGTGTAATATGCTATAACATTCCTCTTTGTATTAACATTCTTGGTGGGCAAGTCCATATTTTTTTCACTGCAGTATTGTGCCTAAAATTGGACATAAGGGACCTGAGATCTAAACCGAACCTCTAGGAACTAGTACCATTATATTTTTTCTTCCATATCTGATTGTTTATTAGTGTTGCAGAAAATAATGATGCATTTACTTTCAAGATCTGTACCGTGTGTATGGTATATATATATATATATATATATATATATATATATATATATATATATATAATATCACTATTTTTGAACCAAGATATTTGAGTTACGTAGTCGACGTGACAATTCGAAGTAAATACTTGTGCTATGCAGTTAGAAGTGTTTTTTTGCTGTAATATCTTCATGATTTTATCCTGCAGAGTTAGTTAGCCTACATATACCGAGCAGTAATGTTGGTTGTATATAGTACAGGCGTTCTATTAATTGCATTTCTTAAGCTCCACGCATTTTAGGAAACGTGATTTCGTACATGTTGAAAGTTCATAAAAGTATTGCTTAAACATGATTAGCTTGATTTTGGATATATTCTAGATATACCAAGATTCATTGAACGGTAAAAATTCACCGACTTACGAAATTGACTGAGGTATACAAAAAAAAAAAAAAAAAAAAATGAATGAGAATGTACTGTGACATCGGTAGGTTTAACCTGGTCCATGTAAAGCACTTTGTTGTGCATAAGCGCTTTTCTTGACTGTTTCATTTTCCTCACAGTATATCATTTTTCTCAATTAATATGACATTCTTTCAGTTTCATTTATCATAGTTATATCATCCCCAAAGAGTTTAACTGAAAATTTGTCCAGTTTCCAATAAAGGTTAAAATTTCTAAAACAAGATGAGTCTCCTCAAGAACGAGTGGTGTGGCTTTTTATTTCTTAAAATTGAAATAAAAACATAAATGAACGGAAAATATCTAACAATATTGAAGGGTAATATATCTTGTAGAAAGATGTGAATGTTTATATATATATATATATATAATGATCTACACTGCTTG
>NC_137454.1:123074636-123209844 GCF_964235325.1 Thermobia domestica | reverse complement strand
CTGGTACTTAAAACACTATTGAAAACTAACATGTTTCTTTTTTTTATTAACACAAATATATAAAAAAAATCATGCAATTAAATTACGTATATTAAATCTAACTAAAAGAACTCTGGAATGGAAAAATGAGAGACTTTTTAAAAACATAACGTACTTTATTAATAGTAACTAAAATACAAGTTATATTGTGAAAACAATTCTTTTCGCCCGAGATTTTAGCGATTCCCGACTCGGAAATTTTCGGGCAGCTCCAAAACCTGTCAAATACCGACATTTTTCTATTTCATGCTCTGTACGATACGGACACGGTCTGTACAGTCCGTACAAAATACGGACATATGGCAACCCTATCTAACATGCGGTGATCAAATTCCCCTTAAAAATTGAATCAATAACAAAGTATCAAAATGTATATTGCATAAGTTTTATTTTGTGTTAACAACAACTTAACTTATCGATACAAATTATGCTGTATGAATAACACAGTTTGAGAGGTAAATTTGTGTGCTATAAATATGTTAAATTAATATTGGTTAAATTTCATATTGTCGTGAGATTTTTACAACAGAGCAGGTAGCGATATGCTCAACGGAGAAACAGTGAATATTGTTGGTATTCCATTCTAGTGCAATATATTCTTTTTCTCCACTGAATTTATGGCATTAGAAAGTGCACATTTACTGCCATGACTATTGATTATTTGATGAATCCTGTTAAAGAAGACCTGTAATTCCATTGGGAAAGAAACAAGAAAAATCTATATATACCGTTACAGCATTGGTATGTTAGGGACTCTTAAAGGTGTTTTATGAATGGTGTTCAGTTACCTGTAAATGGTTATTGAACCGGCCGTGAACAGCGAATGGTATGTGTTGAGATGAAATAAACAATAGGCCGTTTTTGGTCATTGGTGAAATACTTGCATTGAATGCACCCTCAAATTTTGGCGTGACGTAGTGAAATGCTGGTTGTATTCCTTAATGGGCTTATTGCGCGACGGACATTCCTCGGTTAACTTTATTGCATTCACCAATTGGATATGCTGGACAGATTTTTTTTTTTTTGGTAGTACAATACAGTGCTACTTTTCTTTTGTGCTTTTTCTTTGCAGGAAATCTGAAGAATATTTGGATGAACAATATATATATTATTTATACTATCGAAGTTGTGGGATAATTTCGTGAGAAAATTTCTTGTGCTGTAAGGGAATATTTGTAATAGGGTAGAATGAGTATCTTAGAGCTTAGCTGATCAAAACCAGTTCCAAAAGTAAGATAGCCAGTGTCCACCAGAAAATTATTTGGACTTGCAGTACTCAACATACATATTACCACTTACTACCGTTAATTTGCTACTTCGATAAAACAAATCTCAACTTTACCCCATGATAATAGCGAACAATAATAAATGTAGAAGGTAAAGTATCTCTGTAAAGGACAACAATGTGAGGTCACAACTAGGCCCTACATATATAATCGCCACCGAAAACCAAACTCTAATCTCAACGAAGTCAAGAGCTGGTTTAGTGATTAGTGCGCGAGCCTTGGTGCACTGTCCCGGGTTCGATTCCTGGTAGGAGAGCATTCAAATTTGAATTCAGTACGGTGGTTCGGATTTCACTATTGTAGATTCAATGTCCCGTATAGCCTTGGTGCTGCAAAGGACGCAAAACCAACCAAAGACAAATGTGCTTAAATATTTTTATGCACAGAATTAAAGTTACTTTTAAAATTAATTGTTTTAAAGTTACTTTTAAAATTAATTAAGCTACATTTGAATGTTATACCTTAAACTGTAACCAAAAGTCATTCTCAAAAACAGTAAAGAGCATACTGTGCTCTTATCTCGTTAAGGGCTCTAGTCGGCCAGAAAAGATAGCTGAGCAATTCGCGGTTACCATTATCAACCTTCTGTAACCCAATAGTTTGACTTCCTTAATTTGGATCTTTTTGTCGTTATCCTTGGAATAGTTTTAATTTGATAACTTGCCAAAGTCGGTACTCTAATAGGTTAATTTATTCTTGAGTTATTAGGAAAAGAAATTTTGTCAACTGAAGAATACTTTCTTTCGTTACTGTACATCGACAACATTCAGTGTGGTTATTTAAAACGAAGTTAGCCTATTTTGTTCAGTTGATTGTTCTATATAAAGGTTACTGGTATTAAGTGCATTTGATCATGACAATGTAATTTACGCAATTTGAATCAAGGAAGCAACATTTCGTGGCACACTCAGTTTGTTGGTGGGGAAACTCCCAGTAACTCGGAAACCAGTTATTCCGTGAATTTGTCTATTTATCTGATCCGACTATCAAGCAGTCGGAATGCTTTATGCAATACAGCAGACATTGATATTCAGAAAAGAAAGGAGTGATTGCGTCACCGAAGTTCTAGTTCTTGGTTGGAATTTTCTTGTGAAGGGTCATTCTCAGGACTCGGGAGCAAGGAACCATTGCGAGAGAGAGAGAAAAAAACACGTGACGCGTGACGTCAGTAAAGAGCTCTAATGCGATGACGTCAGTTATTTAGTTCTTTTTGGCATGTTGGGGGGTGAGAAGGTCGTCACCTTGGGATAAGAAACCATTTGGCTATGTTCACTTGTTTGCAAACCGGTTTCCGTCGTGATGTGATTGGTAGCTGCTGGTAGACGCAAGTCTACGTGCGGAGCGCGGGGAAGTTCCGGGTTCATTTCCAGCCGGAGTTCCAGTAGTGTTTCATGTACGGTAATTGTGACTTCCGCTGGTATTGAATGAGACGTGTGCTGTGTGTACGCTAACACATTTGTTGAACGCTGCTATTTGTTATGGTGCATCATAGTGTTTCAGGTATTATTTCATTTTGTCACTGAATATTTATATATTTATATTTAGATATAAATTTTATTCCTGTATCATTAGAGAGGTTTTGGTGTGTTCGTTGTTTATTTATTTTCAAAATAACAGAGAAAAAATGACAAAATTTGAAAGCAGTATACTATCTTGAAATAATGAATCATAATGTTGACATTGAACGTGTAATATGACGATTTGTTAATTGTTACACCAGGAAGGAAATCGACGTTTCTCCTTCTTTCCCTCTAATTGAGCATGTAAAAGAACATCAACGAATACATTAAAACATTACATATCAAGTCGAGATTAAATCAAGCACTGCCTATTTGAAGACTCAGATTGTTACTGTTGTATCTCTGAAACCTGAAGTTGTATAATAAGGTAATTGTTGATCTTACAAATGTATAGAGCGTTGAATGATCCTTAAATGGTAAAATGTAGTTACTACTTAATCTACATCAGATTTATATTACGTTTTACTTTCGTAGTGATTCGTGATTCAGTTGTACTTAAATATTAATTTTTATGATATATAAAGACGCGGTAGTTTTCATAATTATGTCAATGTTTGGTAATCATAATTGAATTATGAACTTTTAACACCGGAATTCACTCGCGAAACTTTGTTTATAAAGATTGTTGTGTTTCTCTTAGCCAATTAAAGCCCATATTAAAACTGTCAATACTTGACTAGTAAGTGGTCACACCCCTTTCCACTTTCATTTACGTAGAGTAAGGTCAGGGTCTCGAGAGTTCCGTTTATACCACAGACATATTATCAGGAAGATTGCCTTTTACAATATAATGAACCAATACGTGGTTGAGATGAAAATTAGATACTTTCCATCAACCACTCTCCCATATTTTTAAATTACCACTATGCGATAACGAGCAAAAGCGTGTTTTCACTACACGCAGTGGCGTACACAGAAGTTCAAGGGGAGGGGGTTCAACTTCGTATAATTTCAGTTTTTGTATACATATTATAGTATGAGAAACGCATATCTTGCTCAAAGAGAAGACAGCGTAACCGTCTTGTATACGCCACTGCTGCATGCATATTTATTTTGTTAGTAATCTTGGATCAGATATAGGGAACAATGCTTGGTAACGTACGCAGCGATGGTCTCGACATTTTCAAAACTACTCAAATTGCCCATTCGATCATAAGTAATCATTGATTATGCATTTTTCGTGGCGACCTAAGTATTGGAGGTGTGTACTGACTAGTCGGAACAAAATTGATCTGCATGATCTGATCTGAGCTTCGTTTCTTGTCCTACATTTCCTTTGCTACTGGCAAAATATAACAACTTATCTCTATTTTTGGAATTATTGTTCTTTAAGAGGCAAATGTGCGTAGACAAACAAATCATTTATCTAAATACTAAATTCAAGCTGTGATCGTATATGCAAAAACTACGATTAATTAAAAAATGCTGTGGACGAATGCTTAGCAGTTAAATTATCAATATAATGTCTTACTTTTGCATTTCTTTGATTTTTGCTAATAACTTATATTTTTCGTATGTTTTCAGAATATACAAGAAACTCGTATACACAAACATTTTACGTCCTTCCCGTTATAGTGGCAAGCACGCGCACTCCTTTGGTGCACGGGGCCATGGGTTAGAGTTCCGGTGGAAGTCTTGAACGCATTATTGAGGTTCGTATTTCAATTTAAGCGTACGCCCACGCCTCATTCAGTTTCGGTGCTGAAAAGGCCGCTAAACTTGAATAAACAAATGTTTCAGGCTGCGCGTCAAACTGGAGCTGCAGACCATAACAAAATATAAAATCTGTTTTACGCCCCACGATTATGCTGGCTAGGCTAAAGGAGATTGTAATGAGAAATGAATAAAATGCTGAAATGAAGAAGTGGGAGGAAATGGAAGAACCCCAAGAAAACACCCACACTCGGTGTTTGTCCACACGAAATTCACTTGGCGCAAGCTATGATCGAACCAAGAACCCCATGCATCAGAGGGGAACGCTCTACCATTGAGCCGCCGTGGCCCTTACACCATTAAAAGGTCGGCGACTAGGTGGTACAGTCCGCAGCAAGAAACCTACAACATGAGCATGTAAGTTTATTGTGAAACGACGAAGTCTTTTGCTCCAAACTAAGTGTACAGGACAGGACGCCGAAGTTTCTCCTGGCGTGATTCGTGCCACTTAGACGTTGATGATGATTCCCTGCGCAGTTAGGCGTAGTTTCACAAACTTACATGCTCATGTTGCAGGTTTTTTGCTGCTGACTGTACATGTACAGTAGAGTGATGTATAGTCAACAATCGCAGTCCTAATGTCATTATTTATGATTTTGTTGGCGTTAGTATTGCACTTCACTGAAGGAGCTCTCACTTACCTCCATAATGTTCCGTCAACACTTACTTCAGTACCACACAGGCTGTAACTGGGAACTGCGTATACTCCAGGATAAGCAAGAAATCATGTATATCGCAAAATAAATTTTACTGTGTAATAAATCATTAGTTTGATATTCCTAATCTTAGATCATCTTAGAGATTTGTAGCATGAGAACTTTTGTAGTTGTGTAAGTGTGAAATTAAACTGTAAAGTTTTCGCATATACTTCTTAATTTCCTGTAACATTTATGGTTATGAACCCTGTGTTAATTTCCTTGTAGTTAGATGATCTTCGCGATTTGTACCTAATCATATTTTCTCAAAATGTTTACCTAATGACAACTCACGTTACGTAAGCTGGAGATAAAATATCTAAATGTTTATTGTAAACATAAGTGTAGACCAGATCTAAGCTGTAGAATATCTGGTGATAGCTATTTTTAAAATCTTGTCCTAAGATCTCTAATGTAGAGTCTTCTGTTACATAGCATAGATTAAGGGACATTTTGTTTGGTTTTCAAGAGATTATTATTATTTCGTGAATATTAGGGTGCTTATTCAGCAGAGTCGTCTTAATCTCATGGTTATAGCGTTTGTTTCCGTGAACGTGATCATAGGTTGAATACTGTACAGAGTACAGTAATTTAGATAGGATTTCCTGTAGTGGTTCAGATCCCAATTTAAGAGTATGCCACGTCCTTCTGAACTTTCATTTTTCGTAAGGATTAAAGCAAAAATCACTTAATTTTATTTTTCGTGAGGATTAAAGCAAAAATCACTTAATTTCAGCCATGTCTATGGCCGTGGTTGCAGTTCGTTGTTGATTGAAGCTAAATAAATAAATATAATTTATTCAAATTGATATTTAATGAAATCAATAGGATTTTTTTTCCTCAAATATCTTACTGGTCAGTTCAGTTTAACTCGTGGTAACATATTTAACTGATATTTGTTATACTTTATATACTATTGAATCCTACAGATTTAAATTGCACACCAGTGGAAACTACAGGATTATTCTCATCTATACAGTGTTACGTACGCATGAAACTATTTGTTTCGAAATGTTAGTTATGGTGTAGTTAAGTTACAGAAGGGAATTCCATTACTTTTTTTTCTCTATTCATACCAAAGAGAATAATGATTCATTGATTTTGTAGAACAATGTGTATAACTTATAAGGAATTCCTATTATAGGTAGAATCGTAATGCATGCAATGTGTATATGCTAGTTTTGTACCTGGTGACGATTCGAAGATGCAGGCAACGTACTGACTCACGATTGCTGCCTATTTATGGATAAGACTTGGAAGTCCACTTTGTTTATTCAAGTAAATGAAGTAATCACTTTATTGGGAAAAAAATTCTGGGGATTTTATAGTACTGTTTTTTCATTTAACTGTAATACTTGAATTGACATGTTTTTTCGGATGACTCAGCTGTTGCACATTTGACACAATTTTGCATTCGGTATTTGTTACATTGCATTGTAACGCAGATAGGGTTTGTCTTAAGCACTGTCAGTTTATCTAAAAATAGCTGCCTCGCTTATGTAGCTGTGTTTATTCTAGGCTCTAATATTCTTATTCATATTTCCCCTTATAATAATTTGTCATTAGGTGATGATGATAGTACTGTTCAAACGTTATTATCGCTGTAAAAAATAGCTATGCAACTCCAAACTTCAGTATTAGTTCGACATTTCATGTATATAATCACTATTTCAAAATGCAGAATAGCTACTTGAAACATAACTATTTCATATGATTTGGATATACAGTCTTTCCGGTTCCAGAATTCCTAAACGTATTTCAAGAGTTTTCTTCAATTGGTGTAATTTTGTCACAATTGTCCAGTCTATTCAGTCATTCAGAAAAGGTTAACATTTAGAATGTTTAAGAATTGTGCTTTAGAAGTATTAAAGCGAGTGATGCGTTTTGTAAATCTGTCGTTCCAGGATTTTTCACCCTACATATGCGTTACGAGTTCATTGTCTTTCCAATGTTATATTCGTGATACGGAATTCTAAGTGAATTATTACACGTAGTTCTCATCCAAGTAATAAGTTGCCAGCCGTGACAAATTGTAATATGAAATTAATAGTTCTTAGCGTCTCGTTATCCTTATTATATAACGAGGTAAACTAGTTATGCAATTAAAGTCCAATTAATGCTAATAATTATTAACGTACATCAAAACATGCACAAAACTAGAGGAATACTTTAATAATTAATTCTTTCTGAGAACTGGCGTATTTCGGGTTGTATTAGAAGTGTAGCGTGCAAATTACCATTAAAAGCAGAAGAAAGCACACTGTTTCATTAAGCCCTCTTTGCGTCGAGTATTTCAGTAACTAATAAACTGATCGAAGTTCTTCAAAGCAGTTTTATTAAATTTTCTCAAATATGAACTTATGTACGTATAAAAACTTGATATCGAGACAACTCATAAACCACCTGCGTACTTGAACAGCGTATGATCGCGTTAATGATTTCGCTATAATCTGCACTATTTTGTAAATATATCAGTGTATATTAACGTGTATTAGATGGGGCCTTGTTACAAGTATTAGCTGAATCTGGTTAGAAGTGTTTAAAATAGGTCTAATCTACAAACATATTTGAGGATACATAGGTGGTTTGGAGGACAACTCTCAAATGTTTGCCTTATTCCTGGTCAGAGTAAGCAGTTGAAATGCTGAGGCTATAAAATATTCTTACGTATTGATTTTGTGGGAGATTTATTTTAAAGTGTGGTTTCTATCAGTGGTAGCTCTTGAAGAGGCACATGGTAAAAATCTAAATTTTATCGCTATAAACTAAGGGAATAACGCGTCACATAACTTCAGAAAGCTACACATAAGAATTAGTACATCAAATTTTTCTTGCCTTAGTTTGTAGTCATAAAATTTGATACATATAATTCTACTAGTGTAACTTCCCTTAAGAGTCGTCATTGGTTTATAAAATACTTGGTCAATCAATGAAGTAATTCTCTCTTTCTCTTGGATAAATTAACTGCTTCATCTGGAAGCGCAAGTTTATCAAGCACCTATTAATTGTATTGTGCAAGTCTTAAAGTAGTACTGAATAGCGCAATCTCCTCATAGAAATTATTCCTTACTCCAAACTCCCTGCTCTTACAGTATAGAAGGGGTTGTACTCTGCCAGTGCTTGTAATTGGGCGATATGTTACCAGTATATCTACTCCTGTTAAAACTTACCTTTTGGCCATACGTTAAACTTTACAAAACTGTTGCATGTAAAAAGTGCTTCGATGATTTGTTCATGAACTAGGTTTTGTACGCTTGGAGGTTAGCTAAGCTCCAGATTGTGGACTTAGTTTGTGTGTCAATGAGAAGATAATTCCCACATATGTTGCTTGATTAGGTTGTAGACCTTCCATATGGCGGTGAGCTTTCCACCTGGAAGTTGGAATGGGGCCGAAGGACAAGCAGGTGAAGGGAAAGAGGGATTCGTATTATATGTATGACGCTAAGCATTAGCAGCTGGGATATGTAGTATTTCCGGCCGGATGTGTGGCACGCGACTGTCACGTGGGGTGGCACATCAGTGGAAAAAAAAAATAACACCCCCTAAAGCGAAGCTAGGGAGAGCAGCTGATACCAAGTAAGAATTGTCTCTAAGATCTCTTGTTTACGTTTTTCCCGATGTGCAAACATGTTGCAGAATGCATATGTTAGCCGTGACAGGGTTTAAGATTGTGAACATGCTTTTAAGGTTATTTGGTTTCATAGTCTTATAAGTATGTATGTAATAATAATCCACGTTGTGGTATTACTGACAGAAGGGCGTTCTGTTTCGTAGAACGTCACTTCTGCTTATGCAGGAGCAACACTGTAAGCGTAATTTGCGGTGTAAGTAGGATTACTGTCTCGTTGAATTCTCCAGATGCCAATGTGAGCAGAGAGGGTATTTAGTCATGATGGTTTAGTTTCTCATGATGAGTAGCCATTAGAACATCGACTGATTCATTTGTACATACATATTTTTATCGTCTGAGTTTGATATATAGTTCTAATTATTTCGATACCACTAAAACAAGAGGTATGCAACATTTGTCGACTGGAGAAAGGGAGATAACAAGATTCAATGAAGCCACAAATAGATTTGAGTACTAAATGTAGAAATTCTGCCAATTTGACAAAACCAGAGCCGAAGCTTTAATCAGTTTTTTTATATATATATATATATATATATATATATATATATATATATATATATATATATATATATATATATATATATATATATATAAAATCTGGCAGGTTTATATAAGTTTATTCTAAAACAATAAAACTGCTTTTGCAAAGGAAAAAGAATAGTCAATATCTTGTAAGTTGAACATATGTGATTGAAGATTGTAACATTGCATGGATCTGTATTATGCTTGCATTGTTTAAACCATTTGATGTGATATCTTTATCAATCATTTTGAAATATTTTGAATACCAGAAGAATTGGAGATTTCGCCTGTATCATAGTTCGTGAACTATGTTCGGAGCAATTCCCATTAGCTTACAGTATAAACGTGAGAGAGAAAACAAAATCAGTGATCTCCAACTTCGAACCCTCTACTGAAGAATTTTTTTGTCAGCCCATTGGTATAAGATAAAACTGAAAGGAAACTGATAACAGTAGAATAAGTGAATTTTATAAGAGGAAAAAACTAAAGCTATATATACTGTTATATAACGCTGTGTACGCTGTGTTGTGTTGTACTAATACCTTCATTTCCGTTTTCTTTTTCTTTCTTTTTTTTTCATATTAACTTTCCTTTTGCGTTTCCTACTGTCGACGACTTAAACATGCGAACCAACGAAAATTTTAATTATAAGAAATGCTTTCAAGTTTAAAGTAACATTTTATTAGACTGATATTTTTTTCTCCGTACTTCAAATAGTATGTTTGAATTTCTCACGTCGTGCGAATTCAGAATTGATCCCTACTGCAAAACGTATGCAGTTGGGATTAAATGCATGAATAACATAGGAGCTGATGGTTTGGTCATACGTTCCCATGTCTTAAAAATGATTATTATAAATCATAAAATAAATATAATTAAATGGAAAATTTTATTCACAAGGACTGTGGTGTGACACCTCCCAAATAAGCAGAATCAAATGAAATTCGATGATAAAAATTATTAATGCTTTTCTTGTTTCATATTGTCTAATTTGAAATATGCAATCTATTCACGATAAAGTGTCTGACGTATCTTGAAGTGGGGATTGGGAAGGCTTTGTATGTTAACCTTCACAGCAAAGCAAATCAAACCCGGAACAGGCTTTTGAAATCCATGCATTCATCCATTCCGTACTTCGCAGATTTCATAAAACCGTCTATGTAGGTTGAGATGAATGTAGTGAATGGTACGGTTCCTCCTCCCCTCCCAACTGAAGTTCTTGGTATCTAAACACATGTGCAAGATTCTGAACATAAAAACGTTGGTTGGAGAGCTACTTAATTCTCAATGCACAGTGGGGAAGGCGGAAATGGAAGCTGGGGGGTTGTTTTCTCTCCCCTTCATTGTCTGGATGTCGGGAGGTTGCCATAGTAACGGCCTCCCCGGAGATGAGAATGGTGAACGGAGGGTGGAATACTTTTTGTATTCTTCGGAACCTGTTGAACTGTTCCTTGTCACTGAAAAGGAAACTAGGAACCAGTTGTTCCATTTTGGGTCTAGCTCATTTTCGCAAGTGTGGATCGCGGATTCGAATGTCTCGCGTGTTTATTGAGCTGCTCTCCAGAAACTCGAGAAATTTCAAATTAAGTTCAAACTATTGGTATACGGTTCTTATTACTTTTTTATATTACATATGAGGCACGAAATACATCAACAGCAATGAGATTATTTCTAGTTAATACAAATGTAATAGCGTATGCGTTTCGGAAATGTATCGTATGATTCCCTTTTTAATGCAGTATGCATTAGTGGTATTCAACCTAGGGAAACTTCTTGGAGTACGTAAAACTTAAAGTAACACAGTTCTCTTAAATTTAGAGTGTTATCTTGTTTATAGTAAAACTGTATTTAATTAATAAGTAATAAATTGTGGTCTAGTTTTGTTCTAGTAGCCTATAATTTGAATAAAGGATAGCTTAAAATCTGGGGGTGCGTGCTTGAATGGAAAAAATATCGTTAGGGTTTCGCCAAAAAAAAAAAAAAAATCCCCGGTGTACATTACTGATGTATAAAAGCGAATTCATAGCTGGCTTCGTGTAAAATGTTATTGTACGGTGCTAAATATCCAAATCCAACCGTACAATAGTCAATTTCATACTACTTTTATATGCGTTTCAATGTAGTATTTAACGGTGATATAGGTAATACCAACGTTCTTCTCTTCTATCCGTATAAAAATTAATAGGAAAGGAAGCGCCTGACCGTTGCCGGAAGTATTATCCCGTCATTCAATGTAACAACAAAGCCTGATGAATGCTATGCCATAATCTGAATGGCATTTTACAGTAATAAATAATTTTAGGGATAGCCTTCTGATGTCATTGTAGATATTTATAGAGGATTATGTGTTTACTGGTCTGTGTATCGACCTTCGGGTTTGAAGCTAAGATCAAGAATTTACAGAAGTTTCTTCTTTCTTTTAAATTCTTCTTCGAAAAGTTTTTGATTACTGGCTGAACAGTAAAATTGAATCAGTCATTGTTAAAAGGGAATGTGTTATATGTTTAAATGGCATATTACTTTCTAACTATGATCGTTCACTTATTGACAGTGCAATTTCCAATCACTGTGATTATAAAACTAAAACCACTGCTCATTTCTGGAAGTGGAAAGCGTCAAATACTGTTTTCGAGAGAATAGTTTAATCTCGCTAACTATGTAAGTAAACACTTACGCTTACGAAATGCTCTTGTCAGGAAATAACTCGCAAACACTCGTGCTTCTGTTTGTTAAACGTTACATCGGTTCCCATCGTCCGTGTCGGAACTGTATCGTGATGGCATCGCTAAATAGTCAGTGAACTTGCATCTCGATCAGTTGCTATGGCAGTTGCGAGTGGAGGGTTGCCTGCATTGTAGGGGTACGGAATGAGTGCGCTCGCGTGTTGTGCGACATGGCGACCAAGAACAGACTGAATCTTCTGTCGGGTAGATATGTGGGCGCGTGTGTGTGTTTATACAGGACGTGTGGCCTTTCAGATTATAATTTGTATTGTAAATAATTAGTCTTCTTACCAGTGCCTAAATTTTTGAACTGAAAACTTATTTTTTTCAATGTTATATACAATTTGAATAGATGATCTGAAAGTGTGATAACCCGGTGACATTTAATACAGCTCTTATGGATCGTATATCTCATCAAGACTACTGGAAGATGTTGAAGAAGATATTGGGTATTTAGTTATACTAGCCGATGTTAATGAATGTATTCAGTGTTGTCGTTTGATATGTTGATTGAAATGTGTGTAACAGTGCAATCGCACTTTTGCATACATATAGCTGAAATTTGAGTAAAATTTGTAGATGCTTGAATAATGCACAAGTAATTTGCATTAGAAAATTTTAACAGTAATATGAACACTTTACGATTTCGTGTCCTTATATTGTTTTTTTTTTCCTCTCTCTCTCTCTCTCTCTCTCTCTCTCTCTCTCTCTCTCTCTCTCTCTCTCTCTCTAAGGATGCATTTCGAAATTTTTCAATGCAGGCATTCCGTAATACGAACAGGAAAAAAAAATGCGTTATGCAAATGATTACCGTTAATTCTTTATACCTGAAATCATGTATTTGTGTTTTCGTTTCGTGTTTCTTGGCAACTTGTATGGTTTCATGATGTTCTTGCGCGCAAAATTATCAATACAAATAAATTATTCCATTTGTGTACGCAGGAACAGAGAGAAAGAAAGATTGAGCGTGCGCAATAGAAGCGTTTATGCATAAAATGCATAATTTGTTTCGAAAAAAAAAAAAATACTTTGGATGGAGCATGTATGTTCCGTTTTCGTTAGCTCTTCTGGTTCGATTTCCAACGAAGAAGCATGATTTTCCACTGACATTTTTGAGGTGCTACCTGAATTAAAAGGTAGCGAACTCTGGTCTTGAAAGTTAGCAATAATGGCTTTGGGGCCAATGAGCTGATCACACATTACAGTTAAACGTATACCTCTGGCCGGCCAGTCTTCCGTATACTGTATATAGCACGTTATAAAGCTCACACTGTACTACCAATAAATATTTACAGATCCTAATAACTAGTAATGTTGCTCTTCAGAATGTAGTGTTAGTCAATTGACAAATACTTAATTGTCAATAACCTTTATTAAAATAATCCTGGTGTATTCAGTTAACTGAAATAGCAATAAGCTTCACAAATAAATAAATAAATAAATAAATTTTATATATATAATTTGCGTACATTACTGTTTTCATCATCATAAGTTGCTACTTTTCCAGTGAATCACTTTTGAACATCTATGTACTTGCTTCACATATCGATAAATCATAAAGAAATATAAATTTCAACATGTATTAAAATTCAGTGACAACGATCATTATGTAACTAATAGTCAGTTATCTGATTCTCATTTATTTTATTATTATTATTATTATTATTTATTTTTGATTTACGTGGAACGCATCATGAAACAATTTTAGCTCTTAAGTTCTTTATGAAGGATTCTATGTATTGCTGGGGACCAATAACAAGAGTCTGTAACATTTAATAAGGAAACAGTCCGTGTGCAATTTTACGGACTTGGTCCACATTATCAGTGGTTATTAGGGAAGTACGCTTGGGAATTTCCTCCTGGAGTTCAGATTTTTTCTCCAGGATGTTAGTGACTTACTCCTTATCTACGTTCTGTTGTTTGACTTTAATATGTTCTTTCTTTCCTTCCGGGAAAATTTGCTTGCAATCATAATCAATAAAATCATACATGTTTGAATCTTAGCCAAATTTCACTACGGACTTCTCCAATAGAAATCAATGTGAACCTTAGATCCGGGTATCATTATTCTGAAATAATGGAAGTGTGATGTGTAATTTTAATGTTAGTTGGTGTGAATATTAGTAGAAATAGTAATAATTGTAATTTATTTGAAATGTTAAATATTTTATTTTTCTTTTCAGCCCCACGATCTGGTGGAAGCTCTGGAACGAACAACCTCCCTCCCATATTATTCCACCAAGTTCATGGGGACAACATTCGAGTGTCAAGGGATGGTGCTATAGCAAGACGAGCTGAGAGTTTCTGCAAGGGCATCACTTTCAGCAATAGGCCTATAAAGATCAGTGAAAAGGTACGCAAGATGTTTCCTTATTTTATTTCTCTTTTCTCTCTTTCTCTTTTTTCTCTCTTTCTTTTTCTTTCTCTTTCTCTCTCTCTTTCTCTCTTTCTTTCTCTTTCTCTCTTTCTCTTTCTCTCTTTCTCTCTCTCTTTCTTTCTCTTTCTCTCTTTCTCTTTCTCTCTTTCTCTTTCTCTCTTTCTCTCTCTTTCTCTTTCTCTCTTTCTCTCTCTCTTTCTCTTTCTCTCTTTCTCCTTCTCTCTCTCTTTCTCTTTCTCTCTTTCTCCTTTCTCTCTTTTTCTCTTTCTCTCTCTTTTTCTCTTTCTCTTTTTCTCTCTTTCTTTCTCTTTTTCTCTCTTTCTCTCTCTTTCTCTCTCTCTTTCTCTCTCTCTTTCTCTCTCTCTTTCTCTCTTTCTCTCTCTCTTTCTCTCTCTCTTTCTCTCTCTCTTTCTCTCTCTCTTTCTCTCTCTCTTTCTCTCTCTCTTTCTCTCTCTCTCTTTCTCTTTCTCTCTTTATCTCTGGGAGAGCGAAACCAATGTGGATCAACTAGCGATATGAAACAATCTTAGTTTTCCGTGATGGGAAATATTGAATATTATTTCATCGAACAAATTAATACTGTTAGATTGTATTCTGTTGACTGTGAATGTGAAATTCATTACTAGCGCATCAAAATTCAAACCTTCGTTAATTTCATCTCGGGTCAATATTCATGAGATGTGTTGTGAATCCTAATGTATCTGAACTCATCATCTGAAGCTGTTAAAAAAACGAAGATTTTCTGTGTATTTAAGTTTGTCGTAGCTGTACGATAGAGGAATCTTCATTCATTGGTGCGAGTTTAACGTTCTATTTCAGCGCTGAAGTTAATGTGAAACAAAAGCTGTGTTTTAATAGGATCCCAAGAAGTGGCCTCAGTGAATTCGAAGTTCTTTTACAATTTTTAGTATAACTTGACAATATTAGGCTTCAAAGTGGTTCCATTAGTTAAGTATCACTATGGAACAAAGTAGTCAGTGTCTTAAGACTGTAATATGTTGTTTGGTTGTCAGTTACTTGATGGTGTCTGTCATTTTCCAGTTATTTTAGGATGAAAAAGTATAATAAAAGCAATTTCACTCACACTTTTTAAGCCTTCCAAAAGCCTTTTAGTGATCGGAATTGTTAAAATTGACACCACCAGTAGCTTTTAAATGTAAGGTCTCTAACCAGAGATAGATCAAAATGTACTTAAAGAATGAAGTCTACCTTTGACGTGAAAGATCAACGAAACTTTATGCACTTAGTTTAGAATTGTCAGCATTATTTTGAAACAATAAACTGTTCATAATCCTAACAAATGATTCTTTTGCAGTACTTAAAAAAATACCAGTAAACTACTAATATATGATAGTCTAAAAGCAATAGAAGTGCCCTTCTTCCGCATTCTTCTTGAACTAGTTCAGTCTTATTTGTTTCATTATTGTGTTTATCAGAGCTCGTGTATTTGTGCGATTCTGTGAATAACCAAGCAAAGCTTCCCATGTGTATGCGCACCACTAATATGCGTACACATTGTGTCATGCGTGTGTAAATGAACGTATGAGTAGAAACAAACTTACTTGCTTGGTCCTTTACGTTTGGCGAGAACGCAAAAATAACAGTGGCGTTGACGGATACGATATGGTTTCTCTGGTGTCTCAACGACGAAGGAAGATGATGCTAAATATAGGGAGTCGTTTGCTGGCTGAGGTTTCTTCAAAAATCTTTTTAGTTTTTCGTCGTCGTCGGAAGTTGAAATAGAGTAGACGTATTGCAGAATTCGTATATATATATATATATATATATATATATATATATATATATATATATATATATATATATATATATGTGTGTGTGTGTGTGTTAGTATAACTGCTATTCGTGGAAGTATGGCTTGCCCTATATTCATACAAGTGGGCAGAGCACAACCACGCAAAATCTGGCTTCATTAGTTAGCGACAATTTTCTGTTAATAACTTAACTTTTCGCGGATTTCACACAACTATTCACAAGAGACCTTCTTGTAACGTGGAGGACTGGTTTCTTAAGTGAGAAGTACTAGTCTTTCAAGATAGAGAAAGAACATTATAAATTAACAGCTCACTCACTGGCTAATTTGGTATGTAGTTTCATAAGGTTGACAGTTTCGTGACACAAGTCGTCGTTATGAAGCGTGTGCCAAATTAAACTGACAAGCTTTCCAAATTAACTTGCTGAAGTTTAATGCTAAGGAAGTTTTTGCACAAGAAGGGAGAAAGTGCTAAGTAACATTTATACTTCTTTTTGTAGCTGTATTATCTGGATTCAAATATTGGAATAATCCGTAACACTCGATTGATGAACATATTTTGTTCCTGTACTAATTCTAAAGACAGTGCACTTACTTGCACTCGGAGAATTTGGACGAAACGGTAACGTTGGCCAGTATTATTTTATTTTACTTAAATCAAAAGTTGCCGCCTTTTTCAGGACAGTAAGCACTTTGACTAACAGCGCTAGAGGTCTCTCGTGGCTAAGCGGTTAGTATACGCTCCCTTGGCTTGGGAGACGGGTTCGATTCCCGGCGGGAGCCTTTGGTTCGGTCCCTGTTAAGCTGTAGGTCCATGTCTCATATAGTCTCGCTGCCGAAAGACACTAAACTCAAAATCAGATCAAATTAATCAACAAACGGCGCTAGTTTCAACTGGATAACACGTGGTAAGCACAAATATCAGCGTTGTTACCTGTAACTTTCTTGCTAGTCTGTAGTGGATAATACTTAATTGGGCTATGTCGTGATTCTGGGTTAAACATCAAACATTGTCTCCATCAGAAATCGAAGTCGAAGAAAGTATAACTCTGTCAGAGTTATAGTACCATAGTCAATGGTAGGATGTCTTACCATGTTGATGTAAATATTAGCTTTGGTTGTTTTTCTAAGTTTGTAGTGTAGTTTTTAGGATAAGACTTCTTCATCAATGAGGTATTAATTGTAACAGAATCACTTATAAGTGAGATCATATTAATGAATGGTTTCTTTTAGTATACTTTACATAATATAATTTATTCCCCGATTGTTCTATTTTACTGTTATAATAATTTTGTTACTCATAAATTTTGATGGCGTTTTAAGGAAATATTTAGTTTTTCGTCGTGATGAAATGCAAGGATGGATGGCTGGAATCAAACCTTGAAGAGTTTGTTAATGATGTGAAAGACTATGTTCTTGTGTGTTCTTCCTGAATGAAGAGCTGATCATCTGCTTCCTCTTTTCGTGTGAGAGAAAGAATGCTGGACATTCGCCAGCTTCCTTCCACTACGAACTGATAACTCTCCATTCTTTCAGGTTCATGGTTGCCAGCGTGGAAATTGTCATAGATGGAATCACTATTTATTTCGTTATTCTAATATTGCTGAGGAAATTCTGTATTCCGTAGATTTCCTAATAATTTAATACTTCAGTGTCATTACTATGTCATTTTAAACAAACGCCGTATGTGTGGGATTTTCTGGGGGTTCTCCAGTTTTGTCCCACGCTCTTCATTCCACGAATTTATTCATTATCAGCCTCCCTTAGCCTTGGAGCATAGTCATGGGACATTAAACTAAATAAAATCATTATAAAGAACATTGTCAGGTTTTCTGCTACTGAACTCTTCACCCGTACATTGCAGATCTTTCTAATTAGTAAATAAAATACGAACTTATTAAAGAATACTCAACTTTGTGGTATCCTTTCAGGATAGATTCTAACCTGTACAGCAAAAGTGAGTGTTCAGTTACATAATTTTCTCAAGTTTAGTAGTTTGTGAGCCAATTTGAGTACAGTTAGTATTAAAAAAAAAAAAAAAAAAAAAAAAGCAATGTCATGTTTAAATTGGATACTTGCTCAGAGTTGTCTCTGTTTTGAAGTTATAGTGACCAACATATGGATACCAGTAAAATTCAACATGCAGATTGTAGGGGCGAAAAATGTATTCAGTAACTTCATTAGTGTCAAATGGAATATATTACATTCTGATCATCTTGACGAACAAACATTTGTTTCAAGTCTTCTGTTTCACATTCTCTCTCTCAAAATTGTAATTGAATCGAGATGGGAAAACTTACAAAATAAAGTTTCTACATGCATGAATATAAAATAATTATAACTGGGTAAATTATCTCCATGATAGCCTGAAGAAAAAATAGATACTACTGGCGCCATTAATACAGAAGATTAGAAAAGAAAGAAATATAGTGTCATATCCCTTGTTCTTATAGCAGACATGAACCCAAAAGGAGGACGAACGTATGAAAAAACAAGCCACACATTTCCATTACTTGAGACTACGTTAATATGCATCAGTTTTTTTATTTTTTTATTTTCCGGTTCATGGCGTAATGTTTACAAAAGTCGCTTACAAGTCATCGAACTAACATAAGGAACAAGTAGTAGGGGGAAGAAATAATATATATCGTTGTTTTCCTAGCATAAGAACTGAAATCACTTGAAGCATGTCCTTTCCAGTTAATTTCCGCGAAGCACGATTCATCAAACTCTAATCTAAAGTGTCGATGGCCATGGCCTGATTACTAAACACGTAATGAATGCCCGAATGGAAGGCCATCATTACTTTGCAAACAGGAACCTTCCATTCAAGCGTATCGCGTAGTAATGAATCATGCTGCTCTCTGACTGAGTACATGTACTGGCAAATTATTTGTAATAAAGTAATGATCCAAAAATGTATTACTTCATCGGTAGTGTAAAAATGATAATTATTGAAGTTTTATGTTCTCGTAAAGAGTTCAGATAAACTTCCACATTGAGGATTATATTCTTCGAATATTAGTTACCCGAATCTTACCAAAATTTTGGAATAAATTTTACAATACTTTTTCAGACTTGTGGATAAGGTGTTTTAAAATAACATGTATGTTTATTAAAAGAGAGAAAAAAAACTTAAGGAAACCTTTTCGGATACATCCTGTTTTGGTAACAATAAACGTAGGACATAGTTTCTTTTAAGAATAAATTTGTTTTGTATTCTCAGGTATTTTACTATTCTGGTGAAGTAGTTCTTTGAAACCAATTTATACTGGTCTGTAAAAAAAGTAAATCATACCGATTAAAGAGCATCCTGTATATAGATGACATGTGTGGGTAAATAAGATATTTTTTTTCGCCTACACACAAATCTCATTTACATTACTCATCAAAGCATTACGCACGTAGGAACCTAATTGTATAATTTAATACCAAATTTGAGAAAAATCTTAAAAGTATCTTTTCTTGATGAGTTCTTACGGTGAGGTTGAAAATAGAAATATATTAGCTGCTAGATTTTATAATTTAGTATTTAGTGCATTAATCAACTACTGGTTCAGGTAATATTGCATCTGCTAATCGTATAATTGTAACATTAACCCGACATGTCCAGTATGATGAGTGAGTGATCTAAAGATGCCATAATCTATGTAAAATCATATCAGATAAAACATTGAGTTAGATGTAATATTACCATATGTTTAGTACATTTAATTTAACCTTTGACTCCGCTCGATATTAGAACAATTAAAGCATTGCGTCATATTGTTACGAGATCACATGTATTCAGGTATTACGGAATTAATTTGGCACAAATGCTGTCACTTCAGTCTTAAATTGTATTAAATCTATTCGTTAAAGTTTACAGTGTTTCACATTTTGCAAAACTGTCAGAATTTTAACGTTTATGTTACTATATGGTACTTGCTCTGTAATCGTCTTAGTTATTATTTTAATAATAACAACAAGCTAGTATTCAGATAACTATTTTACGAAATAATTACGAAACCTGAGTGCAAAAACTAAAAGTAATTATCACGAACGAAAGCTTGGGTAGTTTTCAGCTTCCAGGTCTTTCTGCGATATTTTGTGTGATATTTGAATAACTTCTAAAGTTTTAGATAACCTTTATTTTCTATTAAACTTGAATAAACGCAAATATAAGTTAGTTGTAGTTGATTACTATTGGACTAAGCATCTAGGGGGAAAATGTAATTCTTAATAGCATTTGCGTACGGATTTATTTCTAAACCAACTCAAGTAAGAAAAAAAAAGTCTAACATCTTACATGTAACAAACTGAATACAGTCGTACAATTCCGTATTTACTTCGATAATTCAGGAAGAAAAATAGTTAATACTTTATCTTTCTAAGTAGTTTGTGGATTTTTATAGTTCCCGTTTCCTTTTGGTTTGTTTCAGGTGTGTGTCAAGTTCCTGGAAGTATCCAATAATTGGAGTGGTGTAATAAGGTTTGGTTTTACCTGTAATGACCCAAACAACCTTCGAAATGGTCTTCCAAAATATGCCTGCCCAGGTAAGAGCTTATGCGCATATTAAAAGTATACTCTGTTAAGAAGTGCATTGTATTTAGTAGTCAGGATTAATAGAAGTAATGCTCATTGTCTAGTGGAAAATTAATTGCGCGGTTGATTAAAATGTAATAATATTGCTTTTACTTTAAAAAATATTGCAGATCACTACTACAATTTAATTTGTCGAGAATAAGTATAGTTAGATTCATAATTCTAGTTGATTGTCCTGTCTACAACGCTGCACACGCTTCAGCTTGCAGGAACAGTGGTCCAGGCCACAGCGATGATGACTCTCCCTCCTCCCCAAGTGCGTGGATGCAATTTCCCCAAATTTAGGCTACCATTTCCCCTAAAGAATAGTAGTTGTAAAGGAAAACCAGAGTTTACTTTAACAAAACAAAGGTAACTTGCTTTGTAGACTAAATTTTATTCAATTCAGCATTCTTAGAAGCATCATTATGGTATGAAGTTCGATTGTGTCATTTTCAATTAATAATTGTCTCCTAAAAACTTTCATGGGCACTACCTGCACCCTAAAACTCGCTGTGGGTACCTCTGGTCCAGCAATATGATACACATTGTATGTGCAAGAAAAGTACGTCAGTGGGCAGAGAAAGATATCGAGAAGATTAAGACAGTTGATTGGTAAATGCTAATAGAAGGATGTGTAGCGCTGGGTACAGTGCATTTCTGATATTACGACCAGTCTGAAAGTTTTTTTTTTTTTTTTTTTTTTCTTGGAAACTACCGAACGATAGGAAATTGCATTGAAAGTAACTGACTGCGTACAATAGTATTGTATACTTGCTCATTTAGTTTGCATGAGAGTAAAATGCTGTTAGTCCCTAGTTATAAAATGGCAATCATAGATGTAAAGTGTGATGCAATAAGTATGTAAATATACCTTCTTGATATGTACATATTATTATTTTTATTTATTTATTTATTTTTATTTTTATTTTTCAGACCTGACCAATAAACCTGGCTACTGGGCGAAAGCCTTGGCAGAACGTTTTGCAGAAAGAGATGCCATTTTGTTCTTTTATGTAACTCAGGCAGGAGATGTTCATTTTGGGATCAATGGAGAAGAGAAAGGCGTATTTTTCAGTGGCGTGGAAACAAGGGGACCATTGTGGGCTCTCATAGATGTCTACGGGAATTCAACTGGCATTGAGCTTGTTGGTAAGATGCCGAATTTTTTCTTTTCTTTTTCTTTTAATTTGCATTCCGTATATTTCATTCAAGATGATCTCATGTAGTGGTAAACAGTCGTCCACTGTAAAACTTGCGACAGATATAAAATATATTTAAACGTAGAACTACAACAATTTTATGTATACGAAATACATAACCGATCAGAACTTACACTAAGCGTTGAACTTGAATGCTCTTATAAGTGCACTTACTATATACAGTATATATATATAATATTAATATTAAAAACAGATGATGATGGTGACAGTGAGAAGTAGAAGAACTGTCTGTTCTATCTTGTTTTAGTGTGCTTTGCTCCTTTTGTCGCACGCAGGGGCCGCGGTGGCTCAGTGGTAGAGCGTTCACCTGTGGTGCTTGGGGTCCCGGGTTCGATCCCAGCCCCTGCCACGTGAACTTTGTGGTGGACAAACACCGTGTGCGTGGGTTTCCTCTAAGTTCTCCCGTTTTCTCCCACTTTCTTCATTCCACCATTTCATTTATTACCCATAATCACAGTCTCCTTTAGCCTAACCGACATAACCGTGGGACGTAAAACTCAATTTCATTTTTTTTTTTCCTTTTGTCGCACGCAGAATGAAAAGACAAACCTTTCTCCACACTCAAATCAGCATACTGACACCTACAGTGGCATTTTCGTTATTTAATCTGACATTCAGTTCAACAGGACATCAGAAAACAATCCAATAAAATTAAGTAGGATGACCGCTGGGGGCCAATGAACCAGATCACCGTGTCGAATCCTTCTCTGCTGGAAAGCATTCGTTCAAAGCACAGTGAAACCTTAGTGAAGTGGTACTTCGTGAAATTGTATTTGACCGAAGCTCGTCGAGTTATGGGAATATGTCTTCCAACATGTCTAAGTAATTAATGGTGGTGACTGTCGGTTCCGATTCACTGTTGCTGAATCATAGAAGCAAGCATCGTCAAGAAGACATTATGCTTGAAGAAATCCCTTATTCTCCTCTTTTCTTTTTACGTCAGTTGCAAACTCCGTTATTTTAATCTTATCTGGTTGAATGACTTGCACAGGTTGAACCTTACACGCATAGAATCGTAATCTTACGTAGAATTTTGTGAACTGTCGAGACAGGAAATCCAATTCCCTTGCCCATGGTCTCACGGGATTTCTTAAGATTCCGTAGGAATGCTTGTCGGACGCGTTAGGCTCTTCATTGCGTGTGCTAGAACGTGTGGAACGCCCATCAGAGAGACTTTTTTTTTCTGCAAGGAGAATCTTTCTGGTAATAAATTTTTCTGCGTTTATTATCGATCTTTTTTTTTTTCAGAACCTAGCGCATAGTTCAGGCTTTCTTCTGTAGTTTCCATTTTCTTTAATTACGGAACAATTTTCTGGTAGGGCCTTTATAGATTCACGTGTGTTCTAAAAACTAAGAACACTTTTTTTAAAGTTTTTATATTAATACAACACTGCGCTTTTATCTACATCGAGGTTGACACTATTAAATACTGAAATGTCACACTTCGAGAACACCTGGTATTTCAAGTAGGTTTTACTTTTGTTGGAGCTCATTTAGCTGGATCCATAAGAAAAGTTCGGTTTCGCCTTCATTATCCATTTGGCTGTTGATGACTTTGAAATAGTTCGCATTTGGCAGTTAACTTCTGTTCAGTAACTGATAATAAAATCCAAACGTGTTCATATTTTACAGTAAATAGCCATTCTCTTACCTTTTTGGCCCCCTTCCCCCCTCCAAATCTCTCCACTGCCAATTAACAAATTCTCTTACTGAGCAGTACATCAATACGTTGAGAAATACCCTACATGATGATTCGATACTGCATAAATTCGTTAGATGAAATTGATTTCTTCTTGTCTAAGGCGGAGTAGTTGTCATTGATGTATTTGGTTATTAAATATTGGCACTGCTGCATTAAATTAGTCTTGAAGCTTCAACTTTCACTCCATTGATTGCTTTGAGAAGCAAGAATCTACATTTTTCAAAGTATTTTATATAGTGATCGACCATCAACTGTATTCGATATTTGTCTAGTATTTAAATCAAATTTTAGGGTAATAGATGATCTTAACTTAAGTATAATTTATAAAATGACATTGCCATTGATAGCAGTATCTATATGGAAATTCCATGAATCTGTGTTTTTTAGACTAGTTTATATAATGATCAACTTGCACGCTATTAAGGTATTAAATCTTGACATTAATAAGTTAACTATGCACTTAAAAAAATGTGAATGAAATTTGAACCTTACTGATTGAGAGTTCTAAACTCTTTATTTCTTTCAGATCCTCGTCATCAATTGAGTAACTCACGGAGAAATCTCGTGGAGAATAACGCAGATTTGGATAGATTCATTTTGCCATCTCTGACTTCTCTGAGTTTACAGCAGCGAGAGGAAACTGAATTTCCTAGCGTTCGCTACCAGTCAGGGCTGCACTTCAATCCTCTTCCATTTCACAGGTAAGGTTTTTAAGGAGTTCCAAAGGAGATTTTGTTTTTTGGGCAATTTTCTGATATTATTAAGGTGTATTAAAAATTATATCATTGTTTAACTATTTGTTGTTTAAATAAGTAGTAGATGCGTAAAGGAGTGTGTGTTCCCGTTAGAAAGAGATTAACAACAATAGATACAATCTGCTTGTTAACATTGTATTTACCACATATACCGGTACAGTATAGAAATAAATTTTTTCCAGTAAAATAAAAAACTCATTTATTATTGGTAACGAACGACGTAGGTTTTAGCGCCACAGAAATTAGTTTTCTTCGATCTTCTCGGAAATTTCGCATGAGAATTTACACACATGCATTCTAGAAATGTGCTTCGATGTTGTCTGGTATATCCTTGTATGTCTCACCTTTGGACAAGATTTTAGTTAAACAGAAATTAAAAGTTAAGAGTTAATGGTAATTTTAGGTCGTATTTCATTAACTATACTATGCACTGTTATCTTGCTAGTATCATAATAGAGCTCAATGAGGGTGTATTTCAGTATCACTTTCACCTTACTAGGTCGCATGTTTCTCATACTGTATCAATTTTCAGATTGTCATAAAAGTTAGTATTTCTCAGTTTTCTCTGTCTGCTTATGAGGTTTTATACTTAAGAATATCAATTTGTTGAGCTCAGCGAAATTGTCGGTTGCTATGTGTCATCTTTTGAACAATTTTTTTGCCCGTAAACTCTAATACTGGTGGGAAAAAAAAAGAAAAGAAAAAGAAAAAAAAGAAACAGTACGCAATTAGCAAAAAGGAAGATGTTATGTTTTACGTTATGACAGAAGCTTAGTATATAAATAATAATAATAATAATAATAATAATACGAAAAGAACTGTAAATGCAAGTAGTAGTCGACTTACAACCGATTGTAGATGTTAAGTGGAAATTATCAACGGCTTATGATAATTATCACTATCACTAATATAAAAGAGCTACTGTCAATAAGATTGTTAAAATATAAATCATACGAATAGGACGGAAATAATGTGTCATTCTATAAACATCAGTTGGCTTATTTAATTAGTAAGAGTTTGTACGACCAGATTTTGCACGATTTCTGATTCAGTGTAACCGCTTGGTCTGCGATTGATAAAAATGGTATTTTGTACTATACTGAATAATAGACTACCTATACCACCTGGCCGACTTACAACCAAGCAGTCGTAACTAAAGCCGGTCGCAAGTCGACGTCTTACTGTATTGTTTTGAATTTTTTAATAATGGGAATTGTAGTATCTAATATCAAATGTAATATTTGTTTATTTACAGAACTAAAGGTCGGAATGTTCGCTTGAGTAATGATCGTTGTATTGCTAGTCGAGCAGATGTAGAGTTTTGCCATGGTTATGTGTTTACAGCCCGTCCAATTCGATTTGGGGAGAGGATAGTTATTCAGGTAAGACTTACTTAAGTTTCTTTTTCTTCTTTATTCATTGTTGGAAAAAATAATAGCGCAACATTCTACTGAAAAATGTGGACTAATAGACTTAGGTTTTCGGATAAAATTTTCAGCAGGAATTCTTTTTCTCTATTCGATTCGATTCGATTTAACTACTCAGTAGTATTTGTAACTAAAGCTGTATGATGATAAATGTGAAAGCAATTCAGATGAATAATATAACCTTTTCGCGGAATTTCTTGGTAACTTGAATTTTCAATTCTTCAAACACTATTGCACAATTTGTATAATTATTCATGTTGCGATCATTGCTTTATTTGTAGTATTTGTATAGAAATACAGTTTTAAATTGTTTAAGTATGAGTGGCTCTCGTGTGGCCGACTGATTACACACATAGGCTAAACTTAGATTTTTCGACTCTGTAGTATCCTGAGAAAGTAGGAATCTATCTGAATTCAAATGTGGGAACTTCAGTCTAACAGAAGTAAGACTTTAAAGAGGAAATACGCTGACCACTCATCACACAGGTGAACTTTTACTATCTTACCGGCTGGGGGGCGCGGTGGCTCAGTGATAGAGCGTTCATCTCCGGTGCTTGGGGTGCCTGTTCGATCTCAGCTCGCGCCGTGTGGACTTTGTGGTAGACAAACACCGTGCTCGTGGGTTTTGTCGGGGGTTCTCCCGTTTCCTCCCACTTTCTTCATTTCACTCATTTCTCATCAACGGTCTCCTTTAGCCTAACCGGCATAAGCGTGGGACGTTAAACTTAAACATTTCATTTCATTTTTATCTTACCGGCTGTAGCTCTTTGTGACCTCGAGTACCAGAGAAGTTTTATACAATAATAGTAGTTATGTTTTGGAATTGTAGCATAAGTAATTTTCTGCTACGAATTACTCAGACAAAATCTGTAATTAAGGTCTTAAGAAAAATTACAGAAACAAAGCACTTGGTAAAATAAATCTTAAAACATTGAAATGAATGATTTACGCTTCAAAAAAAAAAAAAATATTGTCGTTATAGAAAATAGTATAAATTGATCACGAAAATGTCTTCTGCAGGTTTTATCGACAGAACCAATGTATGTCGGAGCCTTAGCATTTGGACTGACTTCATGTGATCCTTCAAATCTTCAAGCATCCGAGCTGCCTGACGACTCCGATCTGCTGATTGATCGCCCGGAATATTGGGTTGTTAGCAAAGATGTGGCCAATTGTCCTCAGCGAGGGGACGAACTTAGCTTCTGTGTAACGCCTACTGGTAAGTTTCGCTTCGTATTGTACTGGTCTTTTTCTGACTACCGAGTAATAAAAGAGATTTGTGAAGATTTTCTAAATAATAATTAATTTACTTAGAAATTTGACACAATATTAATCAAATGATTAAAAAGATAAGTGAAACATCTATTTCGTTGATTGCATCAGTGTTTTTCCTGAGCTTATTCATAGTTATTCTCTGGTCTTGTTACAAGAACTTTTAACAGACATCAACAAAGGCGTTTCACTTACCTTTTATATAATTTAATGACTGTTATAAAATAGTATTGGAGAAATCGATGCCTTAGTCGGTAAGATGTGTTACAATATTTACCAATCCGAATACTTGGGTTCGATCCCCAGCGGAAGCAGAATTTATTCTTTCTCCTCTCAATTGTCAATACCTTGGAAAATTGGCGAGAAGGACAAAGGCAAGTAGAACGTGGTGCTGACACCACTGGCTCTGTGCGGACGTTGAGGTGTGAAATCTTATTGTGAGGCCTTCCATATGTCACTTCTACCTATTACTCCTTTCATTCGCAACTTCATCTTTTTTTTTTATCTTGCAAAATAGATTCTTATATATCAACGTTATTTTTAAGTATTTGCGATACATAATTATAGAAATGCGAAGCAATAATTTTTATAGAGGTAATTGGTGAGTACTTCAAATTATATGCCCGTAGCCAAACTCCCTCTATAAAAATTGTTGCGTGAGTACCTTGGGATTCCGAAACCTGGATTTTTGGATAGGGCACATGCTAGTTCCTAAGTGAAGTCTTGATCTGACTACGGTAGATCCCATAGTTTTGGAGCTATGGACCTTTAAAGTTCATTTTTTCATGTTTTCGGCAGCCTATAACTCCGAAAGAAAGCATTTGTACACCCATAAGCCTTTAACGGCAGCTGCTGTATGGAGGTTGGTTGTTTATTAAACAGCTTCAGTCCTAAGACTATACTCGAAGAATTAAGACTTAACGCTTCCGTTATTACTACTTGCTATAGTATCCTAAAGTATGTAGAGTCTTAATTTCGAAATATTATGTCGGATATTTCGTAAAATATTAGGAAATTATTACAAGTGTTCTATTTGTAATTTTCAGTGGAGTCATGAAAAGTTGTTCCTATATTAAAAAAAAAAAAAAAAAAAAAAAGTTACGTCAGGGCGGGGAGGGGAAATACAAATGGTTTACGTATAATCAGGATCTTTTGTGGTATTTGGTGTTTTCTAAGGTGGTTTCTCGTGATTTGCTTAGCAGTATTTCTTGTATGAAATATAACACACAGAAAATGTATCAAGCTTTTGAATTTTTTCTTTGTAGGTGAAGTCCAGTTCTCGAAGAACGGAAGCCCACCTTCTGTATTCATGCACGTAGACCAGACATTGCAATTATGGGCGTTTTTCGATGTTTATGGTACTACACAGAAGATTCGTATTCTAGGCAGCACAACGGAACCTCTCCACTTCTCTTCTACTCCAGGTAATATATTGTTAAGAGATAATGGTTTATAATCTCATTTTACAAGGTAACCAAAAACATCCTTGCCGTTTTTGACGTCTCATTAAAACATACACTCACAGAGGAAACAAAATGATGCACGAACCTGCCAAGGATCGGGAGTTCATCTGACCATCGACCCCCAGAAATACAGGCACGTTGCACACACACAGCTTATCCATTGTCGAAGAGCAACAAAGGTATCGAAGCAGCTTGTTCGTGTGTGCTTATTGTGTGACCTTAAAGTAGTCCTGTCAGCTGCTGCATATGCTAGGCATTTGAGGAGAATGCCGTGAACGAACGCACCGCCAGGCATTGATTTCAGAAATTCCGTTTGGGAGATGAGCTTTTCGGATGAAGCTCGTAGTAGACGACCACATATGTTGGATGACGAGGCACTGAAAGTAGCCATAGATGGTGTAGGGGAGTCATGCAAGTTACGCAAGTGAGTACCCCACATAGTCAGTAACCAACAACGAACAACGAGTGATCGATATCCTGTTTATCCTTACTCACTCGGCACCTAAACATACCCATATTTGATCACTTGCTCACTGGTAACGCTCCTTTGACACTCCTAATTGTACCAGATATGGTCTCTACGTGACTTCTGCACACCGCAAGACCACCTACATCCATGAAGGGTTATGCTCTTTGTATTGTGGAATTGTCGGCAAGTGGTGCATTACGAGCTCCTTCCACCTGGTCAAACCATCACTGCTGACCTCGACTCTCAGCAGTTGCAAAAGGAGCCGCAGAAGGCATTGGGTGCATTGCCGCAGAAGGAGCCGGCATGGGTTATTTGCAAGGATGTGCTGTTCCTGCACAACAATGCTAAACCATATGGTGACAGAGGTCCCGAGAGACCCTTCAGTAACTTGGCTTGGAGACACTGCCATGCACTATATTCACCGGACCTTGTATCAACATTACCATCAGTTTTATTCCTTCGAAAGCCACCTCCGTGGGAGATTTTTCGCAAATGAGGGAGATCTGCGGAACATACTCATACTTTTTTTTTTTTTTTTTGCATCTATGACCGCCGAGTTTAATCACCAGTGTATTGTGCATCTACGGGAACGTTGGCAAAAGGTGTTGGACACTGTTGAAGATCCCTTCAAAACTTAAGGGTACGTACCGTCCACTGTATTGCTCTTTATCACTGCCCTAGAACAGGAAGGACTTTTGTGATTACCCTGTGGAATCAGATTTTAAAATTGGAAGTGTACTTATATATTCATATGTCACGTGTTATTTTAAAATGGTAACATTTTCTTTCAACAGCTTTTACTGAAATATGTAGGAAAAATTGCATAGAAACAAGTGTAAACCTATTTCCCCCTACAGCTTTGAATGTGCCTCTTATGAGAGCTACAGAACTGTTTTTGAAAGAAATAATAATCCCACACACACACACACACACACACACACACACATATATATATATAAGGTGGATCATTTATCTTCATATGCACTTGTAACTTTTAAACTAATAGACAAATAACACAGAAAACTTTGTATCATACAAATATCGGCAGAAAGACATTGTTATACTCAGTTTTGCCAATACACATTTCGTAATAGTGTAACAAAATGAATTGCGTGTATTAAATTTGGAACTTCACTATTTCTATTTCGTTCAAAGCTGAATAAGTAATGTTAGCAACTAAATATGTTGTATAATTATAAATTAATTTCTAACATTCCTTGTATATATTGGATATCAGTAGCATCAGTTACGTATTCAGTTAAATCATTAACCCTTTGGGGATCCTATGGTGCAATTTTGTACCATACGCGTTTTTCATGGTACATTGCGTTATTTCTCTTCTATTTGAGCTTTTTCGTCTTTTTTTTTTTTCAAGTCCACAGGCCTTGTAAAAGACATTACGTATGGTTTCAGACCGTCCTGCGTCCAGACATAGGAGGTGATGACGTCATAAGTCAAAAATTTCTCATTTTCTAAGCCTATGTTCAATATTTTTTGGCGGGCTTATTTTTCTACGTAGAAGATTGAAATTTTGCACAAACATTCAGTCCACCGAGTAGTATTTACCAGATTTTTTGTTCCCCCCCCCCCCCTGTTTTAGCACTGACATCGGAAGAGGGACAAAGGGCTAAAAAAGGGATTTTTTACCCCCAAAATCCCGTTTTTCGTCATTTTCCCGCCGTACATACATGATAGGACCACGTGAGTCATACCGTCTGAAAGGCAGTTCCATTCTGAAGAGAACGACGGTCGAATTATTATTCTAGAGTAATTAGGGCCGTCTCAGTGAATTTTTATCCAAATATACTTCTGTATAGGGTAAAAGTGGGGCATGGTAGAGAAATTTTTTCTGGCGGGCCTATTTTTTCACGTAGAAGATTGAAATTTTGCACAAACATTCAGTCCACCGAGAAGTATTTACCAGAAGTTTTTTTTTTTCGATTTCTGCGTAAAAACAGGGGGGTCCAGAGGGGCAAAAGTTTTTAAAAAAAGGGATTTTTAGACCCAAAAAATCCCTTTCTTCGGGATTTTCCCCCTTTACATACATGATAGAGACACGTGAGTCATACCGTCTGAAAGGCAGTTCTGTTCTGAAGAGAATGATGGGCGAAACATGACCCTAGGGTAATTAGGGATGTCTCAGGATTTTTTTTCCCTGAGATCATGGTGTTTTGCGGTCGTTTTGGGCATGGTGGGAATTCGTGATAAAATTTCTCCCGCCCTTACTATTCTAGATAGAAACTTGAAATTTGGTACACACATTTAGTTTACCAAGTACTATTCATCAGATTTTTTGGAGGTCTATACGTTCACACAGGGGGGGGGGGGCAGGGGGGCCCAAAATTGGACCAAAAAAATTTTCACATCAACATTTTCCCTTTGACATCAATTTTCCCTCTCCTGGTATATGGTATGGGCATGGAAGTGATACCATTTGAAAGCCTGCTCTATTCTGAAGAGAATGAGGTATGAACCATGATCCTAGGATAAATAGTGACGATGCAGTAGCTGCTTGACTGAAAGTCTAAAAAATAGCCCAAAATGCCAGAATCCGGAAAGGGTTAAGTCAACGCTGTTTTAAATAATTTTTGTATTTTTGAGTTGGTAAATTATTTGTGTAAAAGCAGTTTCTTTATGTAACTTTGTTTTTCAGCGTCATCATCGCCACCAAGAACTGAGCCCAGTCGTCTGAGGGTGAATTTACCGAGCGTTGAACCTCCGGTGACAATCAGCCATTCAGTGTCTGGGCCATCGTCTATGGCCGGTCCAGTTCCTTCTCAACCTCATCACAGACTCAGCGTCGATTCCACAGCGATGTTGGTGGTGAATCTTCCGCCAGCTCATTCTAACTACCTCAATCAGCATGCCCATTCCCAGAACCAGCCGGTGTCTGTTAGCCAGCCGGCGATCGACGACGCCCCAGCGTCTGCTCTTACAGTAGGACTTCCACCATCCACGTCTGGCACTTTGCTTTCCACGTATAGTCATACATACATTGAGGTAAGTACATAGAAGAGTAGTTCATGTTGATAAAGTTAAATCGTTAGAAACTATCGTATCGGAGTATCTGAATAAATAATTTTTAGTCCAGCCTGATTAATTTACCTTGCCCGTCAGCGTAATTACAGTCGCTAAATTTCTTGAAGTGATGAATCATTTTCTACTCTGATATAGAACAGCTTAAGAAAGAAAATTGTAACCGATAGAAGTATAAATATATGGTATATCCATGATTGAACTTGAATGTTCGGTTGAAGAAATTTCCTTTCTGAGATCTGTTGTGCAGTTTGATAAAATTCTGTCCTGTTATTGGAAGTTAATTCCGTGGTTTGTTGTCTTAGGACCTATATTGCCTTAAAGAAAACATAGTACCTAAGATAAAACACTCTCACTTGTTGAAGGGATAGTTAAAAATTTGTTTGTAGAAAATGAACACAGATCATCAATGTCATAATAGTAAAACGTAATGTAATAGACAATTCATTTTTACATTAATATGTAGGAATTACCAAAATTTCTATTTTAACTAAAAATTTTATTTAGTGAATATGAAAGATATTGAATTAGTACGTCGTAGCTTTAATGAAGGATATGTAATGTAAATCTTAAGATTTTAGAGTATAATGATGCAACATTTGGCAACCAGGCCTTTATTATGTAAGTTAATTGTATATCTGTTTTTCTTTCAAAACTATTAGCATAATATTTAATAAAATAGCTCTGTCTGGTTAAAGCGATACAATGGCTGTATGGGCCGAACACTTTAAGCACCAAGCTCCAAAATGAGGTATTTTATTGTGGCCAGCAGTGTATACTGACCTCTTGCATACCAACGTGTGCGTAATATATGTATAAGAACCCCAGTAATGCACCAAGTGTGCATAAAATACACGCATATGGTGCTTAAAGTGTTAAACAAGTGTGATTTATTATAAAACACTTAAAATATTAAATTATTTATATACTTATATTCTGTATTGTATTTACAGCCAGTGTCCGCCACTTCGTATTCAACATTGGACACCACAACGTGGGACAGCACTAGTAACGAGTGTTCGATTTGCTATGAACGACCAATAGACAGTGTACTCTACATGTGTGGTCACATGTGTATGTGCTATGAATGTGCAGTGCAGCAATGGCGAGGGAAAGGTGGTGGCCATTGTCCACTTTGTCGAGCAGTAATTCGTGATGTGATTAGGACTTACAAATCCTGATAGCAAGCTTCAGTCTGCACTCTCGCTGTGAATATCTGTAGAGAGATGAGGCTGGACAGAATGAATGAAGTGTAACTTCGGCTTACGAAAGAAAAAACGTGAGCATTATACAAAATAAAAATGGCTTGCAATTAAAATGTAGTGTCAATAATGGAATATATACACACATATATATATATGTGTGTGTGTACATCATACATATATGGTGCTGAAAGCAATGGGTTCTAATTATTCCACTGTCGCATAAATTAACCCTGTAATCAACGGGAAAAATAGGGGATGGTATTGACACCTTGAAGTACCTAATGAAAAACCAAAGAGCGTCTTAACATGTATAATATGTCCTAGTGACAGATCAGAATTTACTATTTGTTTGTCTGTTTGAACGACTATAGGCCTTTTTATAATCTACCTGATAATACAAGCACTGTATGTCCAGATATTTGTACTATTTCAGAACAGCCTTTTTTTCTACAAAGCACATTTTGTATTTACAGTAATAATGTCAAGTTGGACAATGTTCATCCAAGTGTTTTTTTGTACTTAAATTTTCATAAATGTACTATAAATTATGTTTCTTAGAAAAGTATGGTTGGTGTTGACTCAAGCATAAATAATACTCGTTCGAGATATGAGTTTTTTAAATATCATTTTACTTATTTATTCTGAATGGAAATGCCACATTCTAATTTCTTTCTTCCAATAGTTTCATAAGCACAATTCTTGTGTATAGTTGAATTGTATTTCAAAGTTAATGCTCTAAGACACATTACTTGTAACTGAATCTGTATACTGCTCATGTACTATAATGTATAGCTTGTGTTGGGCTTCTGAATGAAACTCAGTGCCCCTAAATATTAACATTCCAGTATTGTACGAAGATGTAGATCAGACGTGTCCAGTTATTTCTCTGAGCATTTCTAGTCATCCTGTTGTCAATTGTTAAAAAAATTTATGCCGCTTTAAGTGTTTCTTTTCTCATTGTTTCTTTTTCTTCTAAGCACTGTATCTTACATATCTTGCCTGAGAGCATTATTGTAGAGACTTCTGTGTAAGTAATTTGAAAGATGTGAAAACGGAGATGTAATATATTGTTATGCATAATGTTGTTTACAAAATGGTAGGCTTCAGAGGTACCGACTCGAAAGTATCGTGTATACCTTTATACTGTCTTTCCATTATAAATTTTAACATAAGAGAAACTGAATTACGTTCATATCATCTTCCAAACATTTTGTTTTCAAGCCTCCAATAAACTTTTCCATTTTTGAGTGTCATGGCAATCATGGTCATAAAATGTTCATACCGCATTAATTTCTGTAGTATCTTGCTTGCATGATTCGTAGGTCTCATATTTGGGAATAATAATAACAATAAATTGCATATGATACAATACAATTCTACATATAAATCTTTACCTTTTTCAAGAAACTAAATCTTCAGGCTGGAAATTTGCGTCAACTGAAAAATAAAGGAAATTTTCAGCATTTCTTGAAGATTTATTTGAAGCTTGTAAAATCTTCGTTTCTTCTGAGCTGTATAAGTTCTAATGCGTATGTATAAGAACGTAACAAAGAGACAACTTTTTAACGTTGGTAAAAAAAAAAAAAAGGTATTTTAAGTACTGTCGATGTTCGAGAAGGAAGGAAAGTTGGAGCAAATATTTTGAAATCAATTTGATTCCACTGTACAAAATTCCCCGGAATGTTTATTACTGATGGTATGGATGTGAATCTATTTGTAAGATTGTGTATTAACAGTAAATCTGAAAAACTAATGTCATTGTGTGTGATATATAATTGTGTGTGTGTGTGTGTATAAAATATCCAGTGTAGTGTAATAAAAACTGTTTGAAAATCACGTTTAATACTCGTGAATTAACTTAAGACCTATGAAGAGTGTTACATAATTTATGGCTGTAAGAAATCATTTTGTACTTGATAGCCTTTTGATCCATGCCTTCTACATAATTTTCGTACGTGGCTGTCATACAGAGACTTCCGATATCTTAAATTGTTGATTAAGCTGCAAAGCAGTCATCGAATTTTGCAAATAGAGGGGGAAAATATTTTAACAGTTCATTTCGTATTCAGCTAGATTTTCTGGTTGTGTAATAGGACTTTTTCTTAAGACCGTAAGTGGATCTTACCATTCAACAAGAAATACGAAAGGCAGGCACTAATAAAACAATTATTGCAAGTTTCTATTGAATTTAAATACTCGTGAGGGCTTGGGAGTAAATGTTGAAATAAGCTCTTGGCTAAGTTTGTACCTAGTACTTTATAATATTACCTAGTCTTTGATATAGTGCAATTAATTGGTTAAGTTTCTTCTACTAAAAGCTAAAAACGAAAGCTTATATACATACAGTGGCTTAATACTTCACTATTAGATAAGTTTTGTTGACCTATTCAAGATTCTATACTGTAGCTCTGTATGTGATATAAAGACTGAAGTTTAATATGTTACTCTTCTTACTACATCTTAAGAGTTGAATGTAGTGTTTCAGGAAATAACACCTTCTAAGCATCTTTTGTTGATTCCTTGTTTTCTATGGTGAATGTGAAAAATAGTGTAAATGTAGTCACTTCAACCAGTTAACTAAGTAATTGCGAATGTATATTCACAAGGAAGATTGATCTGTGGTTTTAAATTTAAAAATTACAATTTCCGAGTCCGTATAGGTCTTCTTTAAAAAAAAAAAAAAATCAGCAACAAGCTTTAAGGAATAGAAAACATGACTCAGATTATTAACAGTAACTGGAGTTTCTCGAACAGCATCAAACAAGAAACACGGGAAAGGGAACAGATGCTTTTTTGATATTATTAGTGTATATTCAGACTACCTGAAAACATTTTCTTTAAAACTTAATCAATCGTTATTTCACGAATAATGAACCTTTGACCAACTCTGTGCGTTATATTTGTATTTCTTACTCTGAATGTTACACATGGTTTCCCATATATATTCCACGATTCATTCAGATTTTAGAACTGACCGTTACTGCAAATTAAAACTCTTAGGCATTTGTCAACTTTGATGTAACCTTTTTTTCTAAGTACAGTAGACCCCCTCTAATCCGTCAACTTTGGGACTGGGGGTATGGTCGGAACGCAGAAAAGCTAGAATTATCTGAAAGTACAGAAAAATACGGATTTACAGTAAAATACATCATCTCTGAACTCAAAAATGACTATTGTTCTTTACAGTAAAAAAAAAAAAAAAAAAAAAAAAAAAACAAAAAAAAAAAAAACATTTCAAAAAACCGCACAAAAAGTGTTATTATTGTGAAGAGCAATACATACTATATACAGAATTTAGTAGGTAAGCGTATAGGAAAAATCAGTTGTGTTGGGCCTTGAGAGTTACCGACGAGTCGGGAAAGTTCGGATCGAGCACGTTGGATCAACCGGAGTGGCGGACCAGCCGAGGACGGACAAGAGGAGTTCTATTGTATTTATCGTATTGTATAGACACCTACAATCGATTACAAAAGAAATAGGAAAGGACTTGGGATGAACATTGTGTGCCAGGGAGTTCTATATATATATATATATATATATATATATATATATATATATATATATTGTAGTATGAATTTTCAGAACTTAAGGGTTTAAAAATTGACTAGGAAAATGACAAACGAGGACGTATTAACATAAATGAATCTAGTCAGTGTTTCACAATTTGCGTGTTGTGAAATAAAATTTAAAAACAAGAAAGGAACACAAAATCTTTCTCGTATGCAATTTCTTTTCTATTGATCTTTGCTTTGAACTTATTTCGGGATAAAAAACTCTGAACAAATGAAATTTGTAAATGAAATAATAAAATCATTAAATGTAGTTCTTTTAATTTATGGAAGCGTATGATGGTTCGTACTTACGCCGAGTATGAGTATCATCTCTTATTCTAGCGACTGATACATGCCATGATAATCTGTACCCTTAGTTAGTGTGCTTCTCACCTTAGCCTCCTGACTTATATGGGCTTTGTTATACATACATTTTAACATGACTATTTGTCCTAATTTATTAAATAACAGGTAACGCTCGTGCCTTGTGCATTACATAATTGCCAAATTTTGTACAATGTACTGAAAGTTTGTAATAATTGTGTTGTCTTGGCATTTATTTACTGAATGAAAGATGGTCCATGAGTAAGTGGGAAAATAATTTGAAATATTTTTAAGGGATTAATAGTAAAGATATTATGGCATATCAAAGTTTATAGTAATCCAAACACTCTAAATTTGAAGAAAATTTTCAATTCTTAAGTTGGATCGTTCCTTAAATTACTACGTAATATTTTCATAATTCATAAGTTAATTGCACATAAACTGTAAATATTGTGTGAATATTAAAGTTAAGATATGCTAAAAGTGTAATAAAAGTACCGTATTTATGAGAGAGAACTATTGTGTTCAAGTCCAGTTACTGAATAAAGGATTTTAGACGACCCGTTCAAGAAAGTAATCTCTGTTGAAATAAAGAATAGTGGAATAGCAAATAAATGTACGGTAACATTTTTCAGTTTACCTTAAAAAAGATTTGTTTATACTATCCATAAAACAGATACGAGAAATGTTATCAGTATTAGCAAACATATAACTTTAGTCTATGTCAAACCGTGTATATATATTTTTTTCTTTTCTAGTTACTACGTGTATTTGGAAAAATGTATCATTGCTGTATGACAGAGCTTGAAGTGACATAGTAATTATTGTACCTTTTCTGAACTGTATCGAAAATGTACAGATGGAAACAATAAGTTGTTAGTGTTGATTGTTGGTCTGAGAACGAATTCTTCATCCAACTTTCTCCTCTTTGTATTTCTACCCGTTTTATCTCTAAGACAACTGTAGATCTGCATTTATGTTGTGGTTTTCTTTTGAAGAGATCCCAGTGTGCTGTTTCGTGTGTAAAAGCTTCTATGTAGGAATGTGAAAGTACTTAATATATATATACTTTCTTGCAATCAAGGTAAAGAAACGAACAAAAGTGTTTTATTTCTGTTGGCAATGAAATCAGTATCTGATGAAAAAGGTAACAGATGAGAGTATCATTAGCGTGTAAAACACATAGACTGTATTTAAGAGAAATAATATAATCTTTTCAAGCAAATTATTGAACTTTTTTCTTTGAATGTCCTGGGGGAAATCTTCAGTTAGTGCTGCTGTCGCCAGATGACGTTTTCCAAACCAGTAAACTAATTTCAGTAATTTGCAATAACTTACATAGATAAAATTACTCTCTCGATGTCAAAGAAAACTGCTCAAATCTGTTTTCAAATTTGCTCTTAATTTGCAGTGATGCGTTAGCTGTGTATTTAGCACTAGTTGCAAGTTGAACAACTTCGAATTCGGCATGGTTCAATAACAAAATGTGATTAATTATTTGGTTGTTTTCTATTACTTTCCTACAGATGAAAACTAACCTTGACTAAAGAATATGCATGAAGTGAGTATGGGATGGATTTAACGCTGCCCATTTTACACTGTCACTTTCAACGTTTGCGAAACAGTTGTATATTGGAGTCATGATAGCTTCACAAATTATCAAAATGGTCATCACCCGTGAATCCCCATCACAGTACGACAGAATTCCCTGAGCCAGATATTCTGTGGAGTTTTATGGATATTGTAAAGTGTATGGAACTTAGCAATGTGTTCGGCCATCATGGCGGCTGTTCTTAATGGCAGATAGATGCGAAAATGAAACAGTAATGATAAATTGTATAGTTTCGTACACTCTGATCACGAAATCCAGAGACTGCGTTCGAGTGTCTCCAAAAACGAGCCTGAACCGAGATCCTATACAATTCCTAGGACTCCATACAGGAAAATGCATTTTTCGTACTTTGTCGCAGAGTAACAGGCATGATTTATAAGAATATACCGTCGAAATGCTAACACCAAACTTATGCCAGCCGTATATTGACCGTAGGAAGGCCAGCCAAGGCGAGACAGAGGATGGTAGGAGAGATGCGAATTGTTTTGATTTTTGAGTTTAGCAACCTTTTCAACAGCGAGGCTAGATGAGATGTGGACCTACAGCTTAACATGGGATCCGAACAACATGAGCTCCCGTTGGGAATCGAACCCGAGTCTTCCATAACAAAGGTGCGTACGCTGACCACTTAGCCACGAGGGAGCTCAGGAGAAATGCTGAGGGAGAAGCCTTAATTGCATTAACTCTGTATCTGTCAACGTTGGAAAGGCTTTTGTCTAGCACATGCTCGAGTGAATATGCACTTGCTAGATAAAGGCTTCGTGTACGAAGCTTTGGCTGAATTTCTCACAATATTGAACTTCGGCTCGGCTGTCCTGTCCTGTGGTCTATATACGGTCGCCCTAATATATAATAGGCATGTATAGGAGGTATAACACATGACAAGGAAATAAAAGTCTAAAAATCATATGTCAGTTTTTGGAGAACACGAGACCACAAAGATAAGACAAATTTCATTGCAATGTCTTCGTGAAGTAGTTAATTACTATCTGTATGCAGATATTCATTTTAGGGTGAGTTCGAATCCTATCTATGAAAATTTTTCATTTCTTGCAAAAGATCTGAATTATATTGACAGAAAATGAATGCATGAATATAAGAAAATGTGTATGGGTGCTATTTTATCAATATTCATACAAACACAATTATATAATCTTTGGACATTTAGTCTTCTATGAGTCCTAGATAACGTCCATGTTAGTAAATGTATCGACCACATTTTGTAATACCATTTGGCGAGTACTCTAGCTTTCGCTTTTTGTTTGCAACTGAACTTAATGGTGTAAAAATCTGAATATTCATCGTAACAGATAAAACTTACCTTTATATATAATATATATATATATATATATATATATATATATATATATATATATATATATATATATATATATATATATATATATATACAGTATATCTATATTTATATCTATCTATATATGTATATAACAAACGCAGGAATTACCCCCTAAAAACGCTCCTGGAGGACCCCTTTCTCAAAAAAATTGCTGGGGAAACACTTGTAGAAACTTCAGTTTTCGTGCCGGACGATTACCGAGACCTGGTGAACCAAAAAAAAAAAAAAAAACTTTAGCGATCGAATTAAAAAAATAGTTCTTCTCAGGTTAGTATTCACTGAGAATATTGTTATAAAATTTAAATTTTATGGGTAAATCAGTAGACTGAATACATCCACATCGTATCCACTGAGTTGCGAAATTGTGTGCCTCCAGACATGGGCGGCCGAAGAAAATTTTCTAGGGGGACATCTTCAATGTTTGCTATATTAGTCTGGCATTTAATGTGCATGGTTTGTTATATTACATATACATTTTCGTGAGCCAGGGAGGTTCATTCTTATCAAACACGGAGATTATGAAGGAGCAGATCTACTGTACAAAATATAATAAAAACATCTCTTTCGGATTTCTATCATCCCGCAGTCCAACCCCGAGACGGAAACATAAGAGATAGGCTTTTTGTTTTTAGCAAGATAATGTCTAGCGAATGCTTTACATTGTGAAGATTATATTAGTGAATATTAAACGAATATAATTTTACAACTTAATATACATATCACTAAATGTTGAACTCCCCGTTGCTATGTGGTTAGCGTATGCGCATTTCTCGAACGAGGTTTGATTCATGGTAGGAGCTCATGTATTTCAAATCCGACGTTAAAATGTACGTTCACGTCTTGTAGAGCTTTGCTCCTGAAAACGACGCTAAACTATAATCTAATTTAATATTACTAAATATTAGAAAATAATGACTTACCAAGGTGACGTCAATTTGGCAGTCATCAAATCCATTTTATATTTTCACTTAATCAAGTGGATATTAATATAACAATTACAAGACACACGCTCATATAAATACTCAGAAACAAGCACATACACACGTACACATACACAAATATGAACACTTCAAATCTATTTACATGTGGTGGACAGCGCTGCATCAAGCACTGTTATTTTCATCATCATCATCTCGTGTATCTGCATTATTTGATTCATCCACAGATTTATTTTTGTATGCATCATTCATTTTTGCATTTTCGGGAGGGTTCAGGGTTCTTTCTTCATTTAAAAAGTCGGTTCTCCTTATTGGAAAGAGAATCAGGGGAGGAAGGGTGAATTTATACTTTATGAATGGATAACATTTTAAGAAATATATACAAAACATGCCGCGCTTCCGACGCAGAACTGAAGCATTTCTTTTTGTGGTCATACCCTCTCCCCTCTCAAGTTGTAAAGTGAGAAGGGACAGAAACATCCCAGACACTCAGGGTTCAGTTGACAATAATAATAACAAATCTTAAAAATAATATGATTGATTGAATGATTGAGTGAGATTGAGAGAGGTAGTATAGTGTTAGAAATTCACTTTTATAGGCATTACATGAAGAAAACTAATTTATTACAATTATATATAACAAAGTGCATATAAGATAAACCATTACCAAAAGAGCTTATTAAATGAATGATATTAACAAGATAATTAAAGGGTTCACATTCTCGTTTTACATGTCAGGACTGTCTATGTGTATTTTTCACCAGAGTCACTAACAGAGCTCTTTGCGAGCGTACTTACAGTGTCTTAACGTCCATTGCATTCGGAAACTGCACTATTCCTTCCCAATGTCACTTTTCGACGAAGCAAAAGTGGTAACTAGGAGGTTGATAGATTCTTCTGCACACCTAGACTGAATTGTCTACGGTTTTTATAGTACTTTCATTTCACGGAACTGGAATTGTTTTTGTTTTCACTTTTCTAAATTCGTCCGTGTTACCTACAAACAATGTTGTTAGTTCTATTTAAAAATGTTTTCACTCTGCTATATTGTTCTAGAAACTTAGAGTTGATCCGTTAACTGTGTACTTCTATATTATTATTTTTAACCCTCAAAATGAGGAATGTCTTAATAAAACTATGGGTAAGTAAACATCTTGTACAGAGTCACGTTTTGCTTATTTTTGAACATTTCTGTGAATTCAACAATACAAGAGCGGAAATACTAACTGGTTTTATTACTCCAACCATCGCTTCAACTAAGAGATAATTCCCAACTGTCAGTGAGCCATCTAAATTTTCGTTCTTTTTCTGTTCTCCAGAATGCTAAATGGGAGTGAATTATGCTAGAATAAGCACCAAGATGCTAGATATGGCTACACTGGCGGGCTTCGATATCTACAGAACTTTCTGCCAAAGCATAAAAGAAACAATAGCACAATAGTTTCGATAACATCTGTGTGGTCCTTCGGTAGGCTACACATCCGGTAAGAAGCTCATCCCCTAAGAGTAGTTTGAACTGCACCCACGGCCAAAACAAAAGACGCGTAGCCGGCTTGTATAGATAATTGATTTCAAATATTCACGTATCCATTTACTGAATGCCCATATCGTGTATGCATGCATTTGCATACATTATTTAATAAGTAAATAAAGTACACACACAATTAATTATGTCAGTGATAAACGGTGTTTATTGAGGGAAAAAAAAAACTCTCCAAACAATGAAGATTAATCTTAGACTGGAGATATGGTTATCCTTCGTTTTCATTATAATTTGGCCATGAAACAAACGCCTCACAGATATACAACCCCTATATACAACTATGTGATGTTGGAATATATAACTCGTAGGGTATGATGCTTTACTTTTTCAAAAATTTCATTACTTCTAGTGAAATGAAATCTTTAGTTTTATGTTCCACGATTTTGCCGGTTAGGCTAAAGGAGACGATGATGATGAGAAATGAATGAAATGGTGGAATCAAGAAAGTGGGAGGAAACGGGAGAACCCCGAGAAAATCCACGAGCATGGTGTTTGTCCACCACAAAGTCCACACGGCGCGATCTGGGATCGAACCAGGAACCCCAAGCACCGGAGGTGAACGCTCTACCACTGAGCCACCGCGCACCCACAGTACTTCTTGTGTACCCTTATAAATGTAATAAAGAACTAATGGCCATGTTTTTTTAATAAAAATATTCAATTAGAACTGGACAATTTACATAAAATTTGGAATCGACAAATGAAAACGGCACCTTTCTAGCACTTGTGGGTTCGAGATCTCATTGTTGAAAGGATTGGAGACAAACATATAAACTTTTCTGTGAGGGGAAACATATACGCGTAAATCTAGTATTTTAATATATAGATAATAATTGGAATAGTTTTATTTTCGAGTGCTATTTTTTAATATTCGCAATATTGAAATCTTTGAACTTACATTTTTCGCGTGTTTGAAAAAAAAAAAAAAGAGAAATCATTACTAGTAAAATTAACCTAATACAAACATATTTATTTTTTTCAATTTTTCCGGAAAATCGAAAAAAAACGTTAAAAAAACGTTCAAAATTTCCGGAAATTTGACAACACTAGTTCAGACACACTTGTACTTCGCCCAGCATTAAACTCTGACCTTAGTTCCGACGCAGTTCGCCGCCTGTTCTGTTTTACCGTTCTGCCTAGCCTACGACGTTCGACATATATAATGAGGCGAGGGCACCCAACCCCTCGACATTTGGACGTTTTTTCCCCTTGGTTTCGCCACTTGCTGAAGACAATCACCACAGCACTCCTCGAACACCTGACAAGTCCTGCAGTTTCCGAAATTCTCGTGCCGAGTGTTTCTGAGCGAGCACTTTCTTCAAAATAATATTAAAAATTATAGAAAAATTTTCGAGACATTCGAGTCGAGTCGAGATTTTTACTAGCTGTCTCGACTCGAGTCGAGAAATACGTTTGTCCCGACTCGTCTAGAATTTTACAAAGTGTGTCTCGACTCGAATTCGAGTCGAGTCGAGTCGAGATTCGAGACATGTCTCGACTCGTGCGCATCCCTAAATAAAACCATTTCCTAAAGTGTAGGTGGTGAGAAATAAGCGTACGACATATTATTATTTTTATGTGATAAAAGCGAGCCTCAAGTAAAGTAAATATAATTATTTGTGTAAAATGCTATAACAGAACAACAGAAATTAACTTATTTTCGATTTTATTTCATTTTTGAAATCATTCTTATTGAGATGTTGTGTGTTGATTCACACGGTGTCCTGCCTGAGACAACCATGTGTCCTGCCCGTGACAGTGTAAAGTTTAGTTTATTCATTAAATAAATATTTGGCAAATTTCTATTATGTGAAGTTTGTGAATTCTTAGCTCAAAATGTTTTTATTTAAACGGAAATGTATAAATGATGAAATTTTTAAACAGAGTTTTGTAACATTCACTTAGTGTGTCGAAAATCACTTCTCTTTTTTGTCCCCACCCGTGATAGACGTTTAGGAATTAATATTGTCTACTCTAAACAGAAAAAAATACTGAAAGTATTAGCTACATATACTCCTAATCTGTAGACCCTACTGCTCATATATCATATAATTAGCAGAATTTAAGTTGTACTTTTAGAAATATACAACTTTAAAGCATCAAAAATGTAGTGTAAATGTCCTGCCCGTGACGATGGAATGGCCCATTTGTAAACGTGCTTTGAGTTTACGTGCATTAACCATTTGTCACTACGGATAACAGCGCCACACATGAGTTCCAGGCATTTGTACTTGTACAATTTACCTTTTGGCATTTTCCTTGATGTTTTGAGCTGCCGCACCGAAACAAAGAAAAAGAACTAACAGAATTCGCAATAACACTACTGTTTTCCCCTAAGCAAAAGACCCTAGGGGCGTCATTTAGGGAGGGCAGGAGGGGGCAATTGCCCCCCCCCAAGAGTTTGAGGAATACATGTACTTTAATCTATTGTCTACTAATATACTAGTACAAAACGTGAAAGTCTTATGTCGGTAGTGCTCTTGCCCCCCCAAGCGAAGTCTGAAATGACGCCCCTGAAGGGAATGCAGTTACGTGATCAGGCTAAACTGAAGGGGGAGCAAGGGCGCCGATCCTGGGGGTCGAGGAGGCCCGGGCTCCCCCAAGCTCATGTGGGCCCCTTCATTATATTCATGAATATACAATATTTTTCATAATTTGAATTAAATTTGTCTTAAAATTCTCATATATGCCTTCTGCATCTGAATGGGCCCCCCCAAATATACAGAGAAATCGGCGCCCTTGAGGAGAGCACCTATAGAAGGGAGGAATTGTGGTATTTTGAGATTGAGACCTAGTTGTGCATAATTTTAAATTTGACTTCACTGCTGCTGTAAAATTTTTTGCTGCCCCCCAATTTGGTGGATGGTGCAGTTTGCACCATAGAACCCTCCTGTGGCACATCACTTTTATAAAGCGAAAAATCTAACCAGGATACTGTTTTTCGTTTCTCCTGAGAAATTTATAAAAATGTACATAGCAGGTTTTGAATTGCTGACGACGATATATATATATATATATATATATATATGAGCGTTGCTGTCTTAAAATGTAGCTAACATCACGTTGCTTCCGTGATTCAGATCTCTTCAAAAAATCGTTAAGGATTAAACACTTTTTTTTTTTTTTTGAGTTCTGCAGAGTTGTAGCTTTTGTTTTAATCCACCTCAAATAAAAAATAAATAAAAAAAAAAGGTAAGCGACTTGATCGGTGTCAGACTACAGAATGTGCCGTGTCGGCGGAGCGTCTGCTGTACTATAGACAATTTCACTCGAACTTTGAAATAGTTCACCTGAGCGCTCACAGAGGGTATCTGTGCTTGCTTTGCTTGTAATACATTTTACAACTGGCGACACTATATGGAAGAAATCGAAACAACATAGGCTGTCCGGCTACAATCTATGTCGCTCCGCTGATGAGCTGCATGGACTCGGGGCGTAAATTTTTAAATATACAACCATATTTCTGAGACTTTTGGGGGCCTAACTATAAATATACTGTACAACGATATTTATTGCATTGTTCTTTCTGAAGAACTTTTAAAGCACAACTGCAAAATTAAACCTCTAATTGCTGTAAATTAAAATACAATTTTGTGTTAATTATTAAATTTCTGTAATTCGGGCGTATTTCGGGCTCATTTGATCATAACACGAGCTCGGGCCTAATTACTAAAACATATTTCTGACTCGGGTCGGGCCTCAAATCGTAAATTCACGGGCCGGGCCGGGCCCGGGCTAAAAATTCCGGCCCTTGCAGACCTCTAGCTGCTACGTCCTGGTACGATACATCCAGAAACCAGGTTCATATATTTTCATCCTTCTTTTGATTTTTTGAAATAATAATAATAATAAATCATGAGCAGTAAGTGATTTTCAGAAGTGCAGAACTTATCCGATATGACGAAAATTTGGTTTGACGTTTGATCTTCTTGTGCGTATATATACCTTTCGTTTCTAAGTTAGATCCATAGGCCATGAAAGTTGAAGTATAGAGTTAGTGAAATTTTTGCACAGTTTAACTAATTGCTATTTAGAACAAGAATTAGAGAAAATACTAGGAACTTAAGGTTAAACTTTAAGTCAGTGGAGTCTGTGTTATTAAGAATGGTTTGGTAATATCAATGAAGATCGATACCCACTCATAATTTAAAAGTTAATTAGTAGATTTTTATTTATTACAGTATTCTTCATAATTTATGCTGAGAATAATTATAAAATGTGACAATCTTCCAAATAAACAACTAACTCCCTGAAGGTTCAATGCCGCATTCACAAACGCTTTCCATGGCTTCTCTCCTTAGCCAACTGGTTCCAGTTTCTACTTTGTATTCCGTTTCTGAAAGATAGAAATTATTTCTTAAAGGAGTAAGTATGTTTTATTTAAATTTTGATACAATAGTAAAGCAAGAAAATAATGTTGACCACGTTAATATTTTAGTCCGTTTCCTATAATTTAAGGCAGGGTTGCCCACATGGCAATGTAAGTCATTAAAATTTTAGATGAGTGGCGAAAATGTGACATTTAAATTAATTACGTAGCAGTTAAAATCTGTATAAAACTTGTATAATTTCTATAATAACACTTTTAATCAAGACTGTGCTATGAATGGGTTTCAAAATAATTGAGGAAGTTTAAAATGCTTTCACCTGGGTCTCCTTGCCTAAAACCTGTATCTTATATTGGATAGAATATGAGCATCTACCATCATAGTAATGTAGCTAGCATATCATGGAATATTAATAAATTACACCATTAAATTTTAACTGTTGAAAATGAACAGTTAAATTTTCGGTAAGCCATGGCCTGCCAATTCCAACTACTTGTAGCGTCATTCTTAGTTAAACAATATTAATTGTGATGAAGAGATTTCCACTTTTTTTTTTTTTTTTTATCAGATGGAAAATTTGGTGAAAAATAACGTTTTTATTCAGTTTCTCAGTTTGGATTTCATTCGCTCTTTTTAATGCTACTTGGTGTAAAACAGGAAGTGAGAAATAGCTCTTATTTTTTTTTTTTTAGAAAATGTGTTTTTTAGTCAAGAATAATAAATAAATATTTTTGTCAGGAAATCTTAAAGAAATTAAGTGCAATTTCAAAGAAAATCAGTCTTATGTATAAAGGTAACAAAAAATATTCTGCCGCTTTTTGAGGCCTGTGTTCAATTGGCACTCACACCGTGAGTTGAACGCGAATGGAGATAAGACGAAGGTAAGTTGTTTGTGTCAGTATATCCAACATAATACCTGGTTATGGCAGTTCAGTTACACCGTGAACTTGCGTAAGGACAGAGTGAACATGGGACCTCCACAGAGCGTCATAAGGATGTGTATGCTGTACGAGTTTAAACTGGGGTCAAACGCCGCTGCAGTGGGGCGGAAGATATGCCAGACCTTTGGTGAGGGTGTCGTAACTACGCGGATAATGCAGTGGTAGTTTAACAAGTTTAAGGACGATGACGAAACACTAGAAGACGCACCTGGTGCCGGAAGACCAACACATGTACAGGTACAAAATCTTCCGGAAAATCTTCAAGCAGCAATTGAGGCGAACAGTGGTCAGACATGTGAGGAACTGGAACTACAATCCAGTGTGAGTGAAGGAATCATTCGGCAGCATCTCCATCACCTTGGGAAGTACTACAAGTTGGGTCGATGTTTCCCACATGATTTGACTCCGGGCCAGAAGGCAACGCGAGCAAACGCTTGTGTTTCTTTGTTGTCTTGTCTGAAGAAGGAGCCATTTCTGGATAGGGTGTTGACATGTGATTGTAAGTGAGTCCTGTACGCAGCTCCACGGTGCCGTCATCATTGACTAGCATCCCATGATCCGGTTCCAAAACAGCCAAAACCAGGACTGCACCAGAAGAAAGTCCTCTCGTGTTTTTGGTGAACTGATCGCTGCATCGTGCATCGGGAACTGCTACTAGGTGGTGTATAGGGCATACAATAGCATATGTAAATCAGTATAGCTTGTAATATTTAAGTCATACATATAATTATTTTGATTAATTTGCGTAAAGGATAATGTTTATTTTACATATGAATATTTTAAATATAGATATAGGTGATTAAATAAAGGATTAGTTGTGGAAGCAATAATGTAGATTTAAGCTGATTTATATGTGTATCATTATTATTGTTTTATATAATTTGAATTTGTGTGAAGGATTTAAATAAGATATAATTTTATTAATCATAAGTTCAATTCATATAATTTCAATGTAAAGCTTTAGCGAGATATATTATATGGGAACGCATACGAAGTCGCAGTACTCAGCTCTCTTGGTAAATGCAGCATAGAAAAAAGTTTAAAGACGAGAGTCTTTGTCTGCAGGAAAAGAATATGCTTGGTTTGAAGTAGTGCTGTCGAAATCGGTTTTCGAAAAAACCGAAAACCGGTTTTTGAAAAAAGTGAAATTTCATAAAACCGAAATGTCGGTTTTGAAAACCGCATTTGCGGTTTCGGTTTTAAAAACCACTTTTGCGGTTTCGGTTTTGAAAACCGCATTTGCGGTTTCGGCGGTTTCGGTTTTGAAAACCGATTTTCTCAAAAACCGAAAACTGCAGAAGTCACAAAAATTCGACAGCACTAATATCAAGTAACGACGAGGAAACAGCAAAGAATCTTTCCCATCTTCGGCTCACAGTTGCCAGATGGAGGGAAATTCCCCCGGCGTAGGGAAAAAATGCTCAAAATTTGTAGAGGTGAAAGAAGATATTTTTTCTTAAAATGTCTTAACGTGTAGGGAAATTCTTGTTTAGTATTCTTTTACAATTGGCAGAATAAAAAAAGAACATAAGTTGCAGTTTCTCACAAAGAGGTACGGCTATCGTTATTGGGAAGTAAAAAGATATAGAATAAAATATGATCGGTGTTCCCTTCACGTATGAACTTTTGCAGGTGTCTGGGACGTGCGATAAGAAACCAGTCAACACATGCAAAACCACAACATTCACATTTATCGGAGTCGCAACAAATCAACAATAAAATTGTGTATTGCGATCTTAATTTTTTTTCTTTTTTTTTAAGAAAGGGAGGTGGTGTTTTTTTAACAAAAGAAAGAATGGCAGTACTATTTAGAAACAAGGTGAAAGAGTAATGATAATATAAAAGATCTCAGTCTAAGTGGATGAGATTTCAAATTGGATTTCATGAGTTGCAGATGTAGTGATCTTAAATAGGGATATAGGCCTACCTTATTTTCTATTTAGCTTAGTGTTGTCATATTACCCGATTTTTGCGGGTACCACCCGATTGTCAGGTTCTATATTCGTCCCTCGCTATCTTAATCACGAAAATCCACCCGCTTTTTGGGATTGGAGAAAAATCTAAGACGACTTAGTGAATAAAGTGTTGGTATATTCAACGTAAACCGCTACACCTTTGACAATCTTAATCGCGATTGAGTTAAATTTGGACTCGCGCTCAGGCTCAGGCTGTGAGCTATCTGAGCAGTGCGCGAGTGTAGGGCCATTCGCTAATAAGAGATCTGCTCTAATGCACAATAGTTTTCTTTGTGTAGTTCATGTGTTTTTAATGTAATGTATTGGAGGTTCTATACGAATGAATATTCTTTTGTAGATGTTGTGACAAACATACTTGAATTATTCATGCCTTCATAAGCTACAAGAATGCCGAACGACAATTTCAAGTGTAACTTTAACGACACTTATAGAAGCGAATTTATGTATGTTAGCCAGGGCAGAACTCAGTTTGAAACAAAATGTACACTCTGGAAAACTGAGTTCCGTTTGAAAAGTAGGCTGCAGGGAAGCAAAGTGGACCCCACCTGATTTTTATATATTTTGTAAACTAGATCACGAGGAACGCGAATCTGGAGTTTTGACATTCCGACTTCCGGAGCTCGAGATATTAAAACTAAGTTTAATAATTCTCTATACGAAACATATTATGTCCTGTGAGATATATAAAGGTAACCAAGAAAGTCCTGTCTCTTTTTGTGGAGGTCTGTGTTCAATTGATCCTCACACCGTGAGTTGAATGCGAATGGAGAAAAGGCGAAGGTCAAATGTTGGTGTGGGTATATCCAACATTCTACCTGCTTGTGGCAGTTCAGTTACAACATGAACTTGTGTAAGGACATAGTGAATATGGAACCTCCACAGAGCGTCATAAGGGCGTGTATGCTGTACGAATTCAAACTTGGATCAAACGCCACTGCAGTGGGGCGGAAGATATCTCAGGCCTTTCGTGAGGGTGTCGTGATTACGCAGACAGTGCAAGGGTGGTTTAGAAAATTTAAGGACGGTGACAAAACACTCACGAAAGACGCACCACGTGCCGGAAGACCAATACATGTGCAAAATGAAGATCTTTAGGTAGCAATTGAGGCGAACAGTGGAGAGACCTGTGAGTAACTGGGGCTAACATTCAATGTGAGTGGAGAAACCATCCGGCAGCACCTCCATCAACTTGGGAAATACTACAATTTGAGTCTATTGGTCCCACATGAATTAACTCCGGGTCAGAAGACTACGCGTGCAGACACCTGTGTTTCTTTGCTGTCTCGTCTGAGGAAGGAGCCATTTCTGGACAGGATGTTGACATGTGATGAGAAGCTCCATGGCGTCGTCATCATTGGTTAAAATCCCATGAACTGGTTCCAAAACAGCTGAAACCAGTAATGCAGCAGAAAGTCCTGCTGTGTGTTTGGTGGACTGCTCGCGACATCGTGCATCGTTAACTGCTACCGGCTGGTCAGAGCAGAACATTAATGCAACTGCCTACTGTCAGCAGTTGAGCCGTGTTCAAGAAAAACTCAAAACCCTGGAGCCAGCACTTCTCAATCGCTAAGGGGTTCTCCCGTTACGGGACAACGCTAAGCCCCACATGATTAGAGTGACCCGGAACACCATCCATACTCCCTGGACAATGCACCGTCCGATTATCCCTGAACCATTTCTTGGACACTCACATTAGAGAACTAAAGTTCAACTCCGTAGTAAAGGTGCAAAATGCAGTTGATACCTTCTTTGCTTCACGGCAAACCAAGTTCTACCGCGAAGGAATCCATGCCCATCCCGAACGTTTTCAGAAGGTCGTTGATACTGATGGGTACTATTTTTGATCTTCCAGGTACGTCTTAGGCAGGGGTGTAGCCACGGGGGGCCCATCGGGGCAAGGCTCCCCAAATGATTTCCTGGCCCCCCTAATGACCAGATGTTAAAACATCATCGTGAGATTACTTCGCTTCAGTCATTTAAAAATAACAATGTTTACATATAATTAATAATTTACGGTAAAATAGTATGGAAAAATAGTATTTTACCATACCGATCACAAAATAGTATGGTATTTCTTCCTTATAGCGATCCGAAAATAATATGGTATACTTTTTGTGACAATAGATTACATAATTTACGGCGATTTGTATTTGACAGTTTGAAGACAAACGTTTTGACAAGGTACTATAAATTCTATGAAATGAATGAAATCTTTGAGTTTAACGTCCCACGCCTATGCCGGTTAGGCCAAAGGAGACGGTGATTATGAGAAATGAATGAAATGGTGGAGTGAAGAAAGTGGGAGGAAACGGAACCCCGAGAAAACCCATGAGCACGGTGTTTGTCCACCACAAAGTCCACACGGCGCGAGCTTGGATCGAACCAGGGACCCCAAGCACCGGAGGTGAACGCTCTACCACTGAGCCACCGCGCCCCCACTATAAATTCTATCATAAAACAATGGTACTATACTAAATCGTAAGTAAAATACATTATATTATTTATATGCTGTAATTAGTGTTTCAAGAAAACTTTTTATCAGATGGAAAATTTGGTGAAAAGCAACGTTTTTATTCAGTTTTTCAGTTTGGATTTCATTCGCTTTTTAAAATGCTATTTCGTGTAAAACAGGAAGTGAGATATAGTTGTTGATAAAATAATTATGTCTTTTTAGTCACGAATAATAAATAAACATTTTTTTTTTTCAGAAAATCTTAAAATAAATTAAGTGCAATTTCAAAGAAAATCAGTCTTATGTATAAAAGTAACCACGAAAGTTCTGTCGCTTTTTGTGGAGGTCTGCGATAATTGGCCCTCACTGGCGGCCGGGTTTCGTCGAGTCGAAACATATATCTCGCGTCGGGGTGTTGAAGTTACCACCGCGTAGCAGCGACCAGCGAGAACTTCGTCTTGGTCCGCACTTCTTAGATTCTTCGCGGAGAATCGTGAAGGGACCAACACGAACTGTCGCCAGTCAAGTGCATGCGGTTATTATATTTTATTTTTTGCTGACGAATTGTTCCTAAAGTGAGCTCCGAGGGTCAAGAATAACCTCTGCCTCAACATCATGACGTGAAAAATCTTGAGATAAGTGCGATAATTGTATGAATTTAGATGACAACTGTCGTCGATCATTAGACAGTGAGTATGCGAGAACTATGAAATAAAGTAAATAGACACGCGTCATTTTGTTAAAAAGTTACATGGTGAACACATTTTATCTAATTCCAAACAGTTATCGTCGAATATACACGGTTAAAGGAGCACTGTGATTGACCAAATTAAAAAGATATTAACGATTTATCCCTTTACAAGCGACGTTTCCTTCATCGCCATCGTAGCGAAGTAGGAAGAACACTTGCCTAGTAATCGTAAGGTTGGTGGTTTGAGTCCCCTTCGGGGTAATTTTTTGGTACTTTTTAAAAGTGTTTTTTAGACTCACCTTAATGTAACTAAATCACACATATAGCCGATTTAACATTTTGGGGGAGTAATTTTGTGGTTCATTGGCGTTTTGTCGCATCTCTGCCGCTGGTGGCATAATTTTCAAAACGGTAGAGGGGCCACCGGGGATCGTCGCTGCGGCGCCGCCAATGTTTGGCGTGATGTCGCTAATTGCCCATTTGTGGTCCGCTGACGCTTACGGCATGGGGACAATTCAGTGTGAGTGGCGAAACCATTCAGCAGCACCTTCATCAACTGAGGAAACACAAGAAGTTGGGTCGATGGGTCCTACATAACTTGATTCCGGGTCAAAAGGCAACGCAAGCAGACACCTGTGTTTCTTTGCTGTCTCGTCTGAGGAAGGAGCCATTTCTGGACAAGGTTTTGCCATGTGATGAGAAATGGGTCCTGTACGAAGTTCCACGGCGTCGTCATAATTGGTTAGCATCCCATAAACGGTTCCAAGACAGCCGAAACCAGTACTACACCAGAAGAAAGTCCTCCTGTGTGTTGATGAACTGCTCGTGGCATCGTGCATCGGGAACTGCTACCAGCTGGTCATCGCATCAATCCAACTGTGTACTGTCAGCAGTTGAGCCGTGTTCAAGAGAAACTCAAAACTCTGGAGCCAGCACTTCTGAATCCCAAAGGGGTCCTTATGTTACAGGACAACGCTAAACCCCTCGTGGCTAGGATGACCCGGGACACCATTTTACGCCTTGGATAGGAAACACTATTGCATCCGCCATACTCCCTGGACATTGCACCGTCCGATTATCATCTGTTCCCTTCCTTGGACAATCACTTTAAAGGATGCCAGCTCAAATCCCAAGTAGAGGTGCAAAATGCACTTGATAACTTCTTCACTTCACGGAACACCAACCTCTACCGCGATGGAATAAATGGCCTTCCAGAACGTTTGCAGAAGGTTGTCGATCTATTCTTGATCTTCCAGATACGTGTTAGGTGACATATGAATGTCCGGAGGTGGTGGGTGAGAAAGCGATAGAACTTTCTTGTTTACCTATATAGATCGGTTCTGTGTATTGAAATAGTTATGCACAAAGGTATAATGTTTGGTCGGGGGCAGTAGTTCTTGGTTAAACATAATACAAACTATCTGTAATATAATTTATGAAATTATTATTATTATTATTATTATTATTATTATTATTATTATTATTATTATTATTATTAATAATAATAATAATAATAATAATAATAATAATAATAATAATAATAATAATAATAATAATAATAATAAGCTAAAACAGTGTTTTTAGTTTTCCGGAAGGAAACCAAAATTTTCCAGTTTTTTTCAGGCTTCAAAAACACTAGCTGTAACACATTTTTTTTAGATTGTAGCTGCCCCCTTTCAAAAACGACGGGCCCCTCCCAGGGGCGTCATTTAGGGGGGGCAGGAGGGGGCAATTGCCCCCCCCAAGAGTTTGAGGAATACATATACTTTAATAGATTGCCTACTAATATACTAGTACAAAACGTGAAAGTCTTATGTCGGTGGTGCTCTTGCCCCCCCCCAAGCGAAGTCTGAAATGACGCCCCTGGCCCCTCCTACAGAAACCTGCTGGCTACACCCCTGATTTTAGGTGACATATCGATGTTCTAAGGTGATAGGTCAAAAAGCGACAGAACTTTCTTCGTTAATTTTATACATACTATGTAAAACTACTGTATAAGTTCTAGTATCTCGAGTTCGGGAAGTCGGAATGTCAAAATTCCTTAAGATTGTGTTCCTCGTGCTCTACTTTACAAAATATATAAAAATCAGGTGGGGTCCAGTTTACTTCCCTGCAACCGAAAAGTACCTTGGAAGTGTCATCAAAGAAGTAACTAAAAAAAAAAAAAAAAAGAGCAAATGATCCCAGGTCAGTATTTGTAACACACAAGTTCAGATCAGTACTTACGGAGTTCTAAACCGTAAGAAAGTGGGAGGAAACGGGAGCAAATACAAAAAGTTGAAACACAGACATAAATCAATACAATTGTCTCGATCGATAGATGCTTTCTCAATTGTTGAAAGGTGTAATTAAAAACATTGGTTTCGGTTTTGAAAAACGCATTTGTGGTTTCGGTTTAGAAAAACGCATTTGCGGTTTCGGTTTTGAAAACCGCTTTTGCGGTTTCGGTTTTGAAAACCGCATTTGCGGTTTTCGGTTTTCAGAAAACCGGTTTTCTCAAAAACCGAAAACCGCAAATGTCAAAAATTCAACAGCACTAGTTTGAAGCATATGGTGCATTGTTGCTAACCATATCAACCAAAGTGTATGTACATATGGCTGGATCTCATATACCTAAAGTAATACAAAAGGTATGATTGATAATATTACTACGGTAGGAGACATTGTAACCAGGAGACACAATGTCGAGAACAGATATTGTTGGAAATGTTCGCTGGAGTTCGTGTATACATGTGAAAATCCGCAATACAAAGAAGTGTGAAGAAATACGAATCTGTCCAGTTCTCACACCTATTTCTGCGATGGCTTGGATTTGCAACGAACTTTTCCGCCAGCCAGAGCCGATCTAGAATTTTGAACTTCTCGGCCGCTTAGAAGGAGAAAAGTAGAGAGAGAGCATTCCTATAACTCGACAATTTTCAAACCAAGATGCGCAGATCGCTGCGGAGCACTTCGTATTCCACCACCCTCCCCACTACTCTCCCATCCACTGATCTGGCCTTGAAAGTACCAGTGATACTAACTCAGCAAACTTATGCTTCAACAAATATCGCCTGCTAAAATAAATGACAAATATTACCGTGTAGCCTTATATCTACAGTATCGACTCGTAATTCTCATATCAGTGGTCCATTTCATTTAATCCCGCTTTTGAAAATGCGTTGCGGTGGTAGCTCTTCGTATTCTACGGTAGTATATTCTGCGTATGTTCGTTATTAAGCTTTATAACGAAGAGAAACCAAAAGGCGAATGACTTAATTTTCTGGATTCCACATTAAAGACTGAACTGACAGCCGAGCCTACTAGAACATTACGATACTGAACCAGGGGTAAATACAGAACGGGGGGCGCATCTTTCTGAAAGGGAAATATTTCTGTCTTACTTCAATGAGACGAGTTGACAAAAGTATTTTTGTCAATATAAGACAACAAATAACCTGCTTTCAGTCTATTGTTAGTACAAACTATGTCTCAAGTGTTATAATGTTTAACATTTTGCGCCCCCCATCCTTCTGTGTAAGAATGAATAATTATTCAACTTTCAAGGCCGAAGATACAACTTGTGTTAAAAAAAAAAAAAAACTATAACAACTGATAACTAGTAGAGAAAACTTTGTTCAACGATTTCTTTTATTTCAGCTAGTTCCTCTTCCAGAAGTGCGGATCAAAATATTTGGCATAGTTGCAATTAAAATATTTGATTTAATTATCACCCTAGTTATACGTTCGAGGTCCCAAAGGTCATGTGGGCCCCCTATTGTATTTATGAATATACATTATTTGGCATAATTTGAATGCAATTTGTCTTAAAATCCTCATGTATATACCTTCTGCATCTGAATGCCACCCCCCCCCAACTTTACAGAGAAATCGGCGCCCTTGGGTCGGGCCTAAATGCTAACTCGAGTCGGGTCTCACATATTTCTACCTCGAGTCGGGCCTCACATTATTAATTCACGTTCCCGGCCTGAGATGAAACCTACATTCACGCATCACATTCAGTACCGGCGTGTTGGCAAAGTAAGAGTGAAATAGGTGCAACAGAAACTGTTGGAAAAGGGCCACGTCTTATTATTGTCCATGCAGGAGGGGAATTTGGGTTTGTTGATAATGCTCTATTATTCTTCAAATCTAAGCAAAAAAGTGGAGATTATCATGATGACATGAACAGTAGAAATTTTTCAAAATGGATCGGTGAAAAACTACTTCCTAATCTTCCCGAAAACAGCGTTGTTGTCGTTGATAATGCCAGTTATCACAATGTTCAAATCAATAAAAGACTATCTATGTCTTCACTTAAAAGCGACATGATACAGTGGCTATCAGCGACAAACAAACCTATAAACGAAACCGAAATTGAAGCGGAGAATAGAGTAAATACATTGTGGAGAATGAACAAAAGACAATTTTTCTTAAGAATTCAAAATATACCTTATGTGAAACAATACGCGATTGACAAGAAATTTATAAACACGAGGCACACTATAATAAGACTTCCATCTTACCACGCAGACTTAAATCCTATTGAATTTGTGGTGGTGGGGGGGATCAAGAGCAAAGCAAGGCAATGCACTTCCGATTCACTGGATGAAAAGAAAGAATTACTGGGAAAGTTATTTAATGAATATTCACCACAGAAATGGGTAAAATGTTCTGAACACGTGAAAAAAATTGAAGATTCTTACTTTGAAAGAGACGGACTTATGGGTGAGCGTGTAGATGAACTGATAATTAGATTTGGTGAAACCGATACAGACTCAGATTCATCGGCCGATACAGACTCAGATGAGTGGGAGAGTGAAACTGAAGGAGAAATGGAAAACATTTAGAAGGTGATTTCTGTTATCATTTATTTATTTATTTTTCATTAAGATTCATTGCGAACTTTTCCACCTTTTAATTCATATATTACGTTGGTAAGGAATACCCCTAATCATACTTAATTCATTTAATATTCAAAGAGAAAATATTAAAATGCATTAAAAATTTAGTGCAGTCAATATACAGCATTTACACTCAAATGTCGTAGAAAATCCTCAGACCATTCCGCTCCCTCCAGATTGCAACACTGCAAAACATCATCGTCGCGGAGAAGGGAGTGGGGAAATGTAGAATTAGGTGCGCAACAACTAGGCTGCAGCGTTCTGTTTACAAACTTTTTCACTTATAGTAGAAACCTTCACCCCCGTTTGTAAATATGGTTCCGCAAATAATTATTTATTGATGTAAAAGTTTTCTTGAAGTTTTCGTAATTGTAGCATGCAGCATAGATTAGCCGTATTCTTGTATGTATTATGAATTGACAAAAGAAAGGCTTATTTCGATTCGGGATAATAAGTCCAGCAGTCTAAATCTGGGGAAGATACATGGTACCCGGAAGAGCGACGATGATCACGTCGAAGCAGAAGACGTCCTGGGTAGAAAACCAGCACCAACATCAACAAAATCAGTAACCACGCACTGACAGCATGTCGTATGTTTACAGAATGTGTATCTATGTATATAGTTGTTTGTTTTAATATGTTACATATCGACAAATTGTTAATTCACCTAAAAGCAATGAAAATTTGGTGGCTACATCAGTTTACAATAGCCCCTCATGCAGGTGAAATGCCTATGAGAAAATCCGACAGGTGGCAGCACCACCAAAACCTAGAGGAAGAATGTGAAGAACTCAACCTCAAGATGTGTAAATAGTATTTATAGTTAATATGTGTGTTTATTTTTGAAAGTATTAATAAGTATTGCATATCGTTTGAAAGTTTAATCCTTGTAGACTACAGTGCAAGTGCTAGAATTCAAATATCAAATAACAGTTTTGTGCAATTAAAGAGAAAAGCGACAAAGGTGTGGTAATCGGGTCATGCCAAAGAGAGGTCGTAACCCTCTAATGGCTGGGAGTAGGAACTTATTTTATAATGATAAAACTAATTTTGATGAATAAAGATTTCAATATTACCTATTCCCGTATCCGTAAATAATAATAATAATAATAATAATAATAATAATAATAATAATAATAATAATAATAATAATAATAATAATAATAATCGGGTCAGGAAAGACAATGACCTGTGGTGTAAACCCCTCTCGCCGAAACACCCCCGCCATAAGGAAATTGGTAGGTGAGAGGCGAGCCCAAACTTTTGCAACAACAGGTGCGTTGTTAAAAGAGAATAGCAGCAGAGAGACAGGGAGATTCGGTGTTAGTACTTCGAGAAGAGAAGTAGCGCTCGTCGTGCTCCGAAAGTATACAAAAGATTCGTGTTTTGAATTCGAGACGAGAAGTAGCTCTCGGTGCTTCGTTATTGTTTTGCATTTTAAGAAAAGAGATTTGCGGTTCATTCTTTGAAGAGCATAGTAGTCTTCACCGTGCTCTGAAATATTTACCGCTATCAGTTAAAAGAGACTCATCAAAGACTAGAATGTACAGCAGTACAGAACTTTAATAGTTTTAATACAATTTTAGAAACTTTTAAGATGTGTTTACATTTTGTCACGGGTGCAAGAACCTAAAACATTTAAAAACGAAACTGCAATTTATCGTTCGACAAAGTGATGTGGACTAACATAGAGTCAGTGTCATCTTCCCTTTTGTATTAGGGTGATGAAAACTAGTTATACGCTTATAAGCCACTTAACGGGCTGGATCGCGTTAGTTAGGCGAAACAAGCTGTTTGACTACACAAGTAAACCAAAACATGTGCACCGTGAGAATGGGAAAAGTAAAATTGTTCCCTAAAGATTAGCTTCTTACTGCAAGAAGGACTAGTCATAGCAGTGAGAAAGCTATAGTCAATTCAAAAAAGTCAACGTGGCGAAACTCCAGAGTTCCAGAAAGTCTCGCTTTAATGGAGAAAAAGCGAGGCCATCGTTGGACATACATCTCACTAAAAGGGAAAATAATAAGACCTCCGCGGGAACCAAGGATAGGAAATCCAGCAGGAGTAACCAAAAACCAGTATCCATCAGTGTAAAATAACGTGCACAAATTTTTAAAGTATTAAAAAAAGGCCTATAAATTAATATATAATTTCGGCAAAACAATCAAAATTTCACTCAAAATTAAAATGTTTTTCTCTCTCGTGTACAAAAGTGTATTTATTATTAACGTGTGCTTATGTAAATTAAAGCTGTCCATACTAATAAATTCCAAGTGCATCATTTCTACTCCAGAAAGTCTGTGAAGGTATGTAAAAATTTTCAATGTCATGTGTCTCTTTCAGCTGCCTTGGAGTTGTTCTAATCCAGTAAAATATGCTTAAACAGAACACTCATGTTGTTGTGTGAGTGAGCGATAGTATTATCTCTTTCTAGCTGAAATAAAACCACAGGAAAACCTTAAAAAGTAGTCTCATATCAAAATTTAAATTCATTAATATTCATTTTATTCACTTAATAAATTTATCAATTTAATTAACATTTGCTCTACCGACTTTAAACTTTGCTCTACCAACTTTGCTAAATTATTTTGTATACTATTCAAATTAAACTCATTGATATTCAGACTCATTTTAATATTTAAATACATTACAATATTCAAAATTCATTTAATTTACATCATTGATCTCACGATTACAGTGGTCAGAGCATTAATGCGACTGTGTGCTGTCAGCTGTTGAGCAGTATTCAAGAAAAACTCAAAACTCTGGAGTAGGCACTTCTGAATCGCAAAGCTGCCCTCCTGTTATAGGACAACGCAAACCCCACGTGGGAGGATGACCCGAGACACCGTTCTACGCTTTAAACGAGAAACACTATTGTATCTGCCATACTCTCCGAACATTGCACCGTCATATCACCTGTTCCATCCCTTGGACAATCACCTCAGAGGACACCAGTTCAAATCCCTACTAGAGATGCAAAGTGCACTTGATACCTTCTTCCCTTCACGGCCCACGAAGTTCTACCACGATGGAATCCTTGGCCTCCCAGAACGCTGGCATCGTCAATGCTGATGGGGACTACTTTTGATCTTCCATAGTCTTAGCCCCAGGTGACATATCGATGTTCGAAGGTGGTGGGTAAAAAAGCGATATAACTTTCTTGGTTACCTTTATAGATGGGTTCTGTGTACAAGGGCTTAAATTGAAATAGTTATGTACAAAGGTATAATGTTTGGCCCGGGGTAGTAGTTCTTGGTTAAACAATAAAAAATACGTGGAACATAAGTTATGGAGAAACAGCAAATCAATATAATAATAATAATAATAATAATAATAATAATAATAATAATAATAATAATAATAATAATAAGCTAAAAACAGTGTTTTTAGTTTTCCGGAAGGAAATCAAAATTTTCCGGTTTTTCAAGCCTCAAAAACAATAGCTGCAACACATTTTTTTTGTTTTGTTCAAAAACGATGGGCCCCTCCTATTTAAACCTGTTGGCCACACCCCTGATTTGAAACAATTACTGAATAAATTTACTTGGAAAGGTGCTTTAAGCTACAATTACTGAAAACGACCCTTTACCGAGTTATGGTGTAAGTGATGCTCAAGGCATTTAACTTGTTTGGTTTTACTGCACTGGAAGTATTCTTAATGTTCGCACTGAAGAGTTTCGTACACTTTCAGAAACAAATGAAGGCTCACCCATAAAGAGTTACTAAAATACTTTCAAATGATTTCGTAAAAGAAAGGGCAAATAAATCCTGGGGAAGATGCTGGACTCCCACCAGGCGCCTCCCAAGGTGGCGGATAGGGGAACGCCCATCAGATATGATGGGTACCGGGATACACCCCGGGATGGACCAAATCAGCACTGCTGCCTTGAAGTTAGTAGGGGAACCTACAAAGGCTAGGGGAAGATAACCCCGACAGAAAACTCCCGATCCCCCAGGTTTGGGGGTTAGGCGTAGGGCCAACAACCCGACCCTGTAAAAAAAAAAAAATAGATATTCAGAAACCTCAACGAAGAATAAGCCGGACGGACAATAGAGGACGACGACCTTGGTGCGGATTGGAGACGAAACTGGCTACATGGAATGTGAGAAGCCTAGGCCAACCTGGAGCTACGAGAAATCTGGAAAATGAGCTACAAAGATATATCATACAAATAGCTGCCTTACAAGAAATAAGATGGAAAGATGTAGAATGGATACCTCTAAAAGAATATATAATCATAATAAACATTGGAGAAAAACAATGTGTTCGGGACTGGCTTTGCTATATACAAGAGAGTTATGCATTCACTAATAGACTACCAGACAATAGATCCAAAAATATGCAAGATAAGAATAAAATGAAAATTCTTTATTATTACTCTGATTAGTATCCACGCTCCGACGGAAGAGAAAGAGGAAATGGAAAAGGACTTCTATGATCAACTAGGAAAAGTATATGAGAACTCTCCAAGGCATGGTGTGAAAATAATTCTGGGGGATTAGAACGCAAAGATTGGAAAGGGAGACATTTGGAAACCAACAATAGGAAAACATAGTAAACATGAAGAAACAAGTGAAAATGGATTAAGAATGATAGATTTTGCAGCAACAAGAAACATGAATATAAGCAGCACATTTTTTCCGCATAAAGAAATTCATAAAGAAACTTGGATCTCTCCTGATGGACGAACAAAAAATCAGATAGATCATGTGATGATTGATGGGAAACACGCGTCAGACATTGAGGATGTAAGAAGCTATCGGGGTGCGGACTGCAACACCAATCATTTTCTAGTCGGAATCAAATACAAACAAAGAATATCCACGAGGAAAAAAAAAACAAGAGTTACAACTTTAGTACATTTAAGGAGAAAGGGGTTACACAAAAATACGAAGAAGAGGCAAGTAAAAGAACCGAACTTTATTGGAAGGAAGAAGGAAGCATCGAAGAAAAATGGGAAGCTATAAAAAGAATATTGAAAGATACAACACAAGAAGCGATCGGAATGAAAAAGAGAAATAAAAGAACGGAATGGTATGACGAAGAGTGTGATAAGGTGATCCAAGAAAGGAACGAAGCAAGGCGAAAGTGGCTACAGATGAAAACCAATGCGAGCCAAGAGAAATACCAGGAAAAGCGAACATTAGCCAGCAAACTGATAAAAAGTAAAAAAAAAAAGAGAGAGAGAGAATGGGAAAGAAGAAAAATGCTTGGCCTTCAGGAGAGTTACGAAGCTAGAGAAAACAGGAAATTTTACAAAGGGATTGAAGATTTTAGGATAGGATATCAGCCAAGAGTAGAAATATGTAGGAGGGAGGATGGATCAATCGCCACAGGACAAGAGGAGATCACGAACCGATGGAGAGAATATTTTCAGGAATTGTTAAACCCTAAGACGAACGATGAAACAGACAACGAAGCAAGACCTAGAATGGACGATATGGAAACAGAAGAATGTGAATGGGAGTCAGAAGAGCAGAAAGTAACAAAAGGGCCAAATGAAGAAGAAATAAGATAGGTTATAAGATGCTTACAGAATAATAAAGCAACTGGGACAGACGGGATACCGGTGGAACTGATAGAGAAGGCAGGGGTGCAATTTCACAAACTAATTCATAATCTGATATCTGAAATCTGGATAAAGGAAGAAATGACCAAAGAATGGTATACAGCAGAAATGGTCCTTATACACAAGGTAGCAAAATGGAATGCAACGACTACAGAGGCATAGCTCTTTTGGAAACGGTATATAAGCTACTTGCAGTAATGCTCAATAGAAGAATCTCAAAATAGGCAGAAGAAATACTGTGTGAATACCAGGTAGGATTCAGACCGGGAAGATCAACTCTAGATCACATATTGTCCATTAGACAAATGATAGAGAAAACATACGAATACAATATAAATTTATATAATCTGTTCATAGACTTTAGACAAGCCTACGTCACCCTAGATGAGCCTAAAAAGGATGAGATTACCACACAAACTGAGAAAATTGATAGGAATGACTTTGAAAGACACAAAAGAGAAAGTTAAGGTACAGAATATCAGATCTGAAGAGTTTGAAATAAATAGTGGACTAAGGCAGGGAGACCCCTTATCTCCGGTGCTCTTTAACATTGCACTAGAACAAGCGGCAAGAGGAATCAAAACAAACCCAGGAGGATGCATAAATAACAGACTAACACAGCACATGGCGTATGCAGACGACGTGGTAATATCAGCACGGACGGAACCGGCCCTAACAGGAGCGTTTGAAGAGTTTCAAAGAGAAGCGAAACACCTTGGGCTACGCATAAACGAAGGGAAAACCGAGTATATGTTAACAACGAGAGGACATGCAAGAGAACTAAAGAACAAAAATATGCTGAATTATACATTCGACCAAACGGATCAGTTTAAGTATCTTGGTATATACCTAGAGCACTGAATATATCTCCAGTCGAAATTATATCTTTTGAATTGGGCACAAAATATAACAGCACTGAAAGTACACGATATTTTCATATTCTAAGAACCAAAATCTGTTTATCTTGTGCAAAAATAAACAATTTAGTCGCCTCTGTTTTTTTCGTTGACAGAATGGAGAATGATCTTTGTATCTGACTCTTGAGTGCTACGTATATGGTCCAATGAACAGTGCGTAGAAGAAACTTCTGAACGCCATGAAACTACAAAATTTTTCTTTTTCGCCTTCGCACAGTAAAGCGTTTTCTGGACCAAGTATTCTGTTAGTTCATCTTTTGTACCAATATGCGAAAGTGACATTTACTAAGTTTGTGCTGTCTATGATTTTGTATTGCGAAGGTATAGTTGTGTTACTTCTTTTTTACCTTGTAGTATTCGTTATGGAGTTTTCTTGATAAGTGTCGAAAACAATGTTAACCTTATCGTAGCTCCTGTACTTCGTTTCCATTTTCTTCATGAATACTTCTGCCAGATATTCGCAGTTTTTGATACCTTTGCCTTTACTTATGTCAGATTGAAGTTCTAGCACATACCATCTACGACTGCAACTGAAAATGATCTTTTATCAGCCGAATCTGCTTCCGAATGGAGTTGATTTTGCTTTGAAACTGCTATTTGATGTGATAGATTTCAAAATCTCAATCAGCGTACTTTTTCTGGAACATAGAATTATTGTACCCTCAGAGTTAAAAGTGATATCAAGTCAGCTGACAACTCCGCCCAAAGGTAAACGGAAGTAACTGCATTTCGCGCCATTTTCGTGTTTTTGTACTACATGTATTATTTTAAGCTTGTGCATGTCCTGGTTATGTCATTGTTGCCCTATTATGCCTATCAAAAAGGGAATATAAAAGAAAACAAAAGTTTTTAACGTTAGCGTAAATGATCAAACATTACCTTTTTTACTGCTTTTCTCAAAACGAGCAAAACGTAGATATTTCCTTTTACCTTTGGGCAGCAGCGGGATACATTCCCATAGTTTCATGTAAGTCGATATCACGCTTTGATGTGCTTACAAGAAGTAGTCGAGATAATAGTGATCTACCTGCCTTGAATTATTTGATGCTGTAGGTTTCCTTTACCTTTATTTTTCTCTTAGCATTAGAACACAGATTTAACTATTCTTTTTGATTGGGTCCCATAAATGTACGGTACAGGTTTCAGATATCAATCTTTGATTTTTTTTTTTTTTTTTAATCTTCATATAGTTTATTTCCAAGGAAATGAATGTTAATGCAGTTTGACTACGGGCATATAATGTGAAGTACTCACAAACTACCTCTATAAAAATCGTTGCGGAAGAACAACAGCATTCTGAAACATGGGTATTTCGATAGAGCACATACTAGTTCTTAAATGAAGTCTTGACCCGACTACGGTAGGTCTCATAATTTTAGAGCTATGGACCTTTAAAGTTCATTTTTTTTTCATGTTTTCGACAGCCTATAACTCCGAAAGGAAGCATTTGTGCACCCAGGATGGTCTATACTTTTCGTCTTATCTTGGTGTCAGGAATCACCTCCCAAACGTTGTCGGTGTTGTTTTGAAACGCCCTGTATAAGTTCTACATAAAGTTTAAAGGTTTAAACAACAAGAGAAGCAAACGGTGGATACCATTAGTGGTAGATGACCTTGGTGAACTTATGAATCATATGCCTCATTTGAGGGGTAAAATGTGTTTCCTGGACTGTATGATCTTGAAATTTCAGAAAAATTAGCAGCCGCGCCGCTTGGAGAAATCAAATTACATCATACAGTTCACAATTGGCGAACATTTCAATTTTACTCGATATGTTCATATTCCACAATGATTGAATACCAGTCTGTCTTTCGTATAGAGAAACTGAGATATTCCATGCATATACTTTAGACTAGTTTTCGTTTTGTTATTCCACAGAGTTCTTCTCTGGTGATTTAACGGAGATTGAAACAAACGTCCTTCGTAACAGTATAATCAGGAGCGTCATTTTAGATTTGCTTGGGGGGGAAGGGGGAAGACCCCTTGATATAAGTAAATTTTCGCGTTTTTCACTGATTTACTACTATTTTATTGATAAAATCTATGTAAATCTCAAATTCAGGGGGGTAATTGCCCCTCCCTGACCCTGAGTACGGTATAATATATATGAAGGTGATAGATTGTGAAAGAAACAGTTGAATGAGAATGTGGGGGAAATAGTAGAAATCCGAGCAAGCCCACGGATATGATGTTGTCCACCACAAGCTGACATGTACTGATATCAATCGATCCAAGGACCCCTCGAACCAGAGATGAGCAGTGTACCACTAAACCACCATACCCCTAGTAATATTAGAAGTATGATATAGCAATCATAATATATATTGGGTCTATATTATTTATTATTTACCTAAATAATAAATTTACCTAAATTTATTATTTAGGTAAATTTTACAGAAGATGTACTGTTTGTAATGAAATGATAGCTATCTAAAACAGTTTTGGTCGACAAGGTAAGAAATTTAATGTAATTTGCTATGCTTGTAATTATAAAAATCGTTAGCTCTCTAAATGAGTTCATATATGTGTTCTGGGAATACAATTTTTCAAAGCGATTATGGTTTTCGCTGATATGCTAAATGCAACTATTTGCATGGCGTGCTCATTTACGAAAATAAATGATGCACTAAAAATTTTATGAATAATCAATAAAGGTCGATCCTATGGGCGCCCGCAGGATATTTTCCAAGGGGGGGCAAGACACACACACACAATTGCAAGGATGAAACCCAACAAAACAAAACTTCATTGCTATCAGCACCACGTCAGCAAAAGAAACAACAAAGAGCGAAATTATCTTTTCAAATCAACTGACGGATACCATCATTCAAAATACTTAGCATTGCATGCAACATCAGGCTGAATATAATTATTACTGAAAAAATATGAAACATCACATGAGGGAGAGAAGTAGATTAAAGTCTTAGGGATGTATTTGACTAAATTTTGTTACTCTAAATCATTTAGTGAATGTTGATTTTAAAAGTAAACTATTGTCACCAGAAGAGCCTATAAATGTTAACCTTTTTCGAAAATCCAGGAAGGGGCAATTGCCCCCTCTTTCCCCCCTCTGTGGGCGCCCATGGTCGATCCCTTCGCTCCAAATTTGCAATCAGTGCATACCTAGTATTGTTATTAAACACTACAACAGAGGTAACATATTTCAAAGAGAAAAATACTTTCAGTGACAGAGCTAAAATAATTTACCATTTATTAAACAGTGTCTAGAATAGGGATGCGCACGAGACGAGTCGAGACAGGATTTTCCTGACAAAATTAGAGTTGAGACACGGCTCTTCCAATAGAAAAATATATATTTTTCGAGTCGAGACATCACTTTTACAGCATATTTTCGAGTCGAGACAGCCATAAATCTTGTCTCGTGCGCATCCCTAGTCTAGAAAACACAACGAAAATGTTTAGAAATAACATAGGAATGTTTAGGAACCTAATTTCCTATGTGTTTAGGTTTGATTCATTGGAAGTTGATACTTCCTTTTTGCGCCAATGCTATGTGAGATTGATATATAACATAGGGGTGGATCTGAACCAGAGCTTTGTTCTTTTCTCAAGGCTTGATCCTTCACCGGGTATCAAACCCGGAACCACCAGTAGCGCAAGTACAAGTGTTAGCTATTTATCACGAAGGGTTGTATATGTTTATGATATTCGTATAAAATGCAAAAAACATAATATACTGTCATTCGTAATTTCCAAGAATTTTGTGCCAAATAGTTGAAATAATGTTGCGATAACGTTGTTCAGCTGACGTTTGGAATGTTTCTCTTCTTTCGAAAACATTTAATAGCAAATTTGGATTCCAAATATTATTTTCTTTATATGCAGTTTTCTTTCCAACTTGTAGTATATGTGATAGAATAAAAATACCTTTCTCAGTCTTTTCATGAAATTAGATAGATCAAGCTTTATAAACTGGGGAGAGGGGAGAGATTTAATTATAAGTTTCAGTTATTGAACATTTATTTAAAAATAACTCAGAAGTAAAATAAATTTGAGAGTCTAATGATTGAAATATATAAATGAATTCTTTTTGGCTGCTAAAAAGCGATTAGGTTAAGTATCAACTTTGTGAAAATTCATTTAGGAGGACTTAGCTATATCACAGGCATCTAATGATTTTCAGTAAACTTGTTAAGTTTACTATTTAAAGCAGTGAGAAATCGATTTTGTTAAGTCTCAACTTTGGAAAAGTCATTGACGAGCAACTCTAGAAAAACGAATGGAGAAAACTAATATTGAACTTCATTAAAAACAATAAATATAATATTTCCCAATACGGAAAAGAGATTTAGTCATATCCCAGCTTATGAATACTAATATAGGGTGACTGTTAGAAAACCCATTTAGAGATCTAACGAGTTTTATAAATACTAGCATAGCGAATTACATTTATTTGTACCCTATCGACCAAAGCTCTTGAAGATATCTATTATGTTATATCAAACCGAAGCGGATACAATTACCATCCGTGTAAAATTTAGTTTTTTTATGGCTATATGTGACCTTAAGTATGTTATTTTTGCTATATCAAACTTTTAATCCTAGTAGGGGCACGGTGGCTTCGTAGTACAGTGCTCACTTATGTTTCGATAGATCAACCTCAAAACCTGTGAGTACGTAGCGAACAAACTCATGTTCATGGGTTTGTTGGGGATTCTCCTATTTTCTCCATATTCTCATTTAACCAATTCTTTCGTAATTTCTCACCTTCATTAACCACTGTCTCTTTTAGCTCGGAAAGCATAACCAAAGAACGAAAATCTACAAATGTAATTTCCTTTCGTTTCTTTCGTTTTTTCAATATTACTTTCCATTTTGACAAATCAATGATATCTCACGCAAAATGTTCTCATCACTGAGAATTATTCCAGTAAATAACGAACAACCCGAGATTTGTAAAACTGCTTTAATTCAATTTTTGAATTACTCCATGAAATTTTCGAAGAGTACTGCGAGGTTAACTAATTTATTGTAAAAAATGTGCCCGGGAACATAACGGAAGTTTTCTTCATGTCTGTTGCAGTGTATTTTTTTCTCTTTTCTTGAATGGAATTAACTAACAACCGTCATCATAGTTAAGTGATTGACAAATAATATGAAAAAATCTTATGAGTAATTTTCTTTATTGTATCTAATATATTTGTCTGTTTATTGTCTGTAATGCTCATGAAATCTCCTTATCAGTATATTCATCTTGCAAACAATTTAGTTTCTTTTACCCTTATCTTTATCATCTCCTTAATTTTGGTAGTTGATATACAAGACAATGACACCATCTACGATCAATTTAACTTGTATTATCTTGTTGACATAAGTATTGTTTAATGATTACTAATTCATTTAAAGAAAAACTAACAATTGAACAAAATAGTATAAATATTGATGTTTAGAGGGTACATGCATCTCAGTTTGCTTTTGAATTTGTTCTTTCAACAGTGCTGGGCTATTTCTAGTTATTGAGTGATACATAAGAGGTAATGTTCAAGCAATGAAACCAGTGTGTAAAATTTTTTGCTTCTAGTGCGTACGATGTGAAATGCGTCAGCTTATGACATTCTCCTTGCTTTTGGATGTTATACTACTCAGATATTGTTATTGTGTAGTTTTGTAATGAGTCTCTTTTTCAACATTATTACGTTATATTTTCTTTCTATTTCCTTACTAAAATATTTAGAATTGAATTGGCCTCTAAATTTTGAAAGAGACATCACAACTTGTCTTTCTTTCTGAAGAAAAGATAAAATATTCGTTTTCTTGTTACTCTAATTTCTCCCTTTTTCTTACTTTTTGTTACTCACAGTTTCTCGTCTACCGTGGCTTATTCAATTTTACACGAAGACTAGAAAGTAACTTGGAAAGAATATTATTAATAATTATTAATAATAATTAATTATATATATATATATATATATATATATATATATATATATATATATATATATATATATATATATATATATATATATATATATATATGATTTAATTCCAGGAATATTTTAGGATTAATATGTAAATTAATATTTTAATATTTTGAATAATAAGATCTTGAGTTATTAACAGTTAATAGTAATAGAATGATTCAATCATATATTGAATATAGGGTATTTTTTTATATAATGCTTGTAAATTCAATAGCAGGAAATAACTTTCCACATGATACCTTTAGACGGAACCAATTTCTTACGATAGATGGATTTAGACCTTTTCCATTAGCATGTTTCGAAACCAAATCGATTAGTTCTCAGCACCTAATCACTTCGTTATTGTTCGTTTATTGTAAGAGGACTTTCTTGTAGATACTGCATGTTCAATGAATTAAAACCTGTATTCTTTTAGATTAATGTCCTATAGTTGAATCGTATATGCTTCATAGAGAATACTCACATGCGTATTAACTGTTCGTTTAGTTTTGAAACAGAGAATATTTCAGCATATGAAACTATCACTATAATTTAAATTTTAATACAAACTCTTCAGAGAAATATTATTTTTACCGTATAAATGATAATTTCAGTCGTCATTATTTTATAAACCATAATATGTATTTCTTGCCAAATACAGTGCGGGTAATTAAATTGAAACATCTGAGACGGATAATAATGTCGCGAAGTTAGAAAAATACATGCTGTATAATAGAATGTTAATTGGAAAGTTTCTGAGAAATGATTCTCGACTAGACTGAAAAGATATGAGGAAAATACCAAGAAGGATCTTAGTGAAGGGGCTTATGAGCAATACAAACGGGTTTGGTTCGGGAAGGAGAGCATACAATCAGTGGCGTAACTAAAGGCTTGGGGGCCCTCCCGCAGACAGCCTCGAGCGGGACCCCTTCTCTACGTCCCACTTCACGATTTGGGGGCCTCCTGATAGCTTGAGACTCCCCCACAATCCGGGGTATGCGGGGCCCTTATTTACGCCCCTGCATACAATATTAATACTTTCCTTCTGTGACATGAAACTTTTGATCATCTTAGACCGTAGAATGTGTTGGTTAGCTTTTACCTTATGAAGATTTATTATTATTATTATTATTATTATTATTATTATTATTATTATTATTATTATTATTATTATTATTATTATTATTATTATTAAAAAACACTTTCTTGTAACATTGTAATAGCAGTGTAGCCAACGCATATCACTGTAGTATCGAACTTCGTTTAGCCGTAATTCATTTCTCTTGCTTTACAAAATACAACTTCAACAAACTGACACAATAGCATGCTTTGTTTTACCTCTTTTTCTTTAGAAAAGTTAATAGTATACGTCCAGTTCTTTATTTATTTACCATACAATATAGTGAAAGTTCATACTTTGACAAATGTTATTGTAATAGAAAAAAATGATTGTTACTTTTCTCTCCCCCTCTCTCTTTTATTCACACACAAAAGGAAACAAAGAGAGAATAAAATACTAATAATCTTCCACTGATTTCATTTGATTTGATTTTTGAGTTTAGCGTCCATGGTGGATTAATTTAAATCAGCCTGATTTAAATCAGGATTTAAATCAAAATTTAAATCATTTGATTTTTAAAAATAAAAATCGTTGATTTAAATCAAATCCCGAAATAAATCAATTTAAAGTGAAAATAAATAAAATCCCATTTCTGTTTTGTTATTTTGATTATAGAAGATAGTAATCATAATACAATGAGACGCAAATGTATGTATATTACAGTACGAAAAGGAGTGTTGCATGCAGAGAATGATTAGGAATCATTCCGTTTTGAACAGGTAACGGGGCAATCGTGCTTTCTTCTGTTTGTAACGTAGGGTATGTAAATCATTAACTATTTCACCAGGGAAATCACCATTTATCATTTAAGACGAAAATTATTTTCTGTATGTGCGTCTGTTTGTTTGTTCCCAAATAATAGGGGCGTATTTAGAGGGGTCCGATCCCCTCTCCGAAACTTAAAAATTTTAATTTTATAACTATAGCCGAATTTAAAAGGCATAATTAACATTTAATACCAGTTTTTAATGTTTTTTCTTCAGTTCGCGACTTGTATTATACAAAAAGATTTGATTTAAACAAATAATAAATTTAAATAAAAATATCAACAAAAATGATTTTAAAAAATCATGATTTGTTTCCACCCTGTTAGCGTCCCTTTCAGCAGCAAGGCTATATGAAACGTGCACCTACAGCTTAATGTGTGATCCAAACCACATGAGCTCAGCCAGGAATTGAACCTTCACTCCAAAACCGCGTACCCTAATCACTTTCTGCTAAAAACAGTTCAGGAACTGATAAGAAAAAATATATCATACAGATAAATTATCTATCAGACATTTTTCTAAATATGTCAATGTTATGAAATTTTCTGATCATATAAAGATGATATACAGATATGAAATTCATTAACAAGTTACGCAAACATATTGATAAAATAAATACACAAATTGAATTTCTGAAGCTGGAAGAAAATTCATTGCAAATATATTTGTATTAGGAGTGCGACATAAAATGTTAAATGAATCAACCATCTTGAAACAATACTTTTTTTTTTTTTTTTTTTTTGGTTAAGGAATTTTATTTCAGTTATTTTAGTAGAGTTCAAACAAATCACACTCTCGTTTGTAAGTCGTTATTGGAAATAATTACGTATTAGAAGTGTCCAGTAGTTGAAAATCAATTTCTAAACACACTTGAAATAATAAGTTATACCACAGTGCGTATCTAAAAGACATCTCTACTATGCCTATAGGACAGTTTTTGAACATTTGTTATCTCCAACAGGAGATCTATTTTTTGTTGAATTCATAAATCAGGACAAAATATCCTGCATTCTTGAAAGTATCTTTTTATATAGATGTATTTCTCGTGGAAAAGATTCCTATAGACTACAAGTGTCTGTAATAAATATGACTGTGAGTACACTAAGTTTTATGAAATGTAAAATTATTTCAATTAATATGGCTATATACATTTGTGTGTTTTTTCTATATAATTTTTGTACAGTAATGTAGGACTTCTGGTAAAGAGTAAGTCTTCAATTTTCAATTCGTTCTATAGTTCACAATTTTTGTCACGAATGCAACTGCAGAGTCGGAGACCTCCATTCTTCGTCTCTAAGCAGTGCAGCCTTCGTTTACAAGGTGGCGATAGTTCAGTCGCAGTGCGTGAATCATTAAGACGTGTTTGTGACACTTCCCGGGGACATAGAATTTTCGGTTGAAGAGCAACATTTAATTGTGAAATCTCCTACATATCTGGACGTTGTGCAGCTGATACTTATCAAAATTTGGTGGGTGGGGTGGTGATAGTACTTTTCCAGAAAACACTGTTAGGAAGTGGGTGCGTGAGTTAAAAAAAAATGCAATCGAGTGTGAAAGATGAGCAGAGGTCTGGACGTCTTAAAACAGCATCATCTGACGGTAATATTACCCATGTTAAAAATGTCATCATGGAAGATTGGCATGTCACCATGCAAAAGAGATTTCTGATACAATGGGGCTAACAATAGGAGCAGTAGATCGAATAATTACAAACGAGCTGAGCCTAAGAAAAGGTTCGTTTTGCTGGGTTCCACGATTGCTTAATGACGATCAAGAAGAGGCAAGGATTCGATCAAGTGATGTGAATTTGACACGCCTCAGAAGAGATGGACACAATTTCTTGGAAAGTGTTGTAACAATGAATGAATTACAAATTCCATTATTCAACCTAAAAACGAAAAGTCTATTCAGTGGAAACACAGAATCACCACGTGCCAAAAATTTTGTCAGATGGCATCCAATGAAAAGGTGTTGTATGGTATAATCTGGGATTCCCAGGGAGTGATATTGTCCCACCTTGTTCCGAAAGGTCATAGAATTTTGAATGAGTATTTTTGTATACTTTTGGATATAGAGATTTTGCCAAAATTGACTGAGAAACGACTACAGATGGCGAATGGCAATTTCATTCACTCCATGGACAATGCACTTCCACACTGAGCTCATGTTCTGATCTCACTCTTGGCTGACCACAGTATCGGAATTATGTCACACCCATCCTACTTACCAGATTTGTCCCCGAGTGACTTATGGTTATACTCAAACTTCAGGTATTCTCTTTGCGGACACCATTTTGCCAGCAAATCAACCCTTGGAAGTGCTATTCTCCAGTGTCTGAAACATACCCCCAAAATGACTATGCGACATACTACACAAAGTGGACGGAAGAAAAGCAATGGTGTATTGATAAAGAGAGAGAGTTTACTGAAAAAGAGACCTAAGTTAGTTATCTTTATTTCCTTGTTTTTGGAAGTTAGAAAAAACTACAAATACTTTTGGTATTCATCTCGCATATGTATATAGTTCTCTTCATTTTAGAGTTAACGCCAGCTTCGAGGGTAACACAAGAAGGAGTTAATCATGGTGACGGACGCAGTTACGTTTACTGTGAACGGAAAAACGCATGAAGGTAAAGTAACTTTTCGTTTTGATCCTTGCTTGTTCATAAAATCTTAAGTACCTATTAATCCCAAAATAAGGTTAATGTTCGAGTACTTTCTGATAACACAAACAGAAGTAAAGTATATATATATATATATATATATATATATATATATATATATATATATATATATATATATATATATATATATACCGTATTTACTCGCGTAATTTTCGCACTTTTTTAGACGAAAAAATTTGTTTTGAAACAAGGGTGCGTAAATTATGCGGGGGAAAAAATTAGCCACATCAGTGAACATCGTTTAATTTTTCCCCAGTCCAAATAACACGAAAATACCGGTACACATTTTCTTTGTAGCAAGAATTGACAACAAACAATTAATTCTAAATTTGTAGAAAAATAACATTAAAAAATTGATGAAGTCGTGTGGTTTCTTACCTTACAAATCACTGTCAAATCCTAGCGTGCGCAAATTACGCAAGGAAAATAAAATATACAGAAAATGCCCTTCAAAATTGGGGTGTGAAAATTATGCGAGGGCGAAAATTATGCCCGTATTTACGGTATATATATATATATATATATATATATATATATATATATATATATATATATATATATATATATATATATATATATATATATATATATATATATATATATATATAGTCAATTGGTACTAGTTAAATGTGCTGTTTGTTACTGTATCAGATATTAATTATATTAACAACTTAAAATACTCTTCTTAACAGTTTATTACACAAACAATGATTTCGTGCCCCTCCATGGCTCACTGGCTAATGCGAGTGATCCCTGATACAATACCAGAGTAGTCTTTTGGATCCCACTTTAAACTTTAGGTTCCGTTTTACAGCCATGGTGTTGAGAAAAATGTTAAGCTCCAATTAAATAATTAATGATTAATATACAATTATGTTTCTTATGTTTTAGAACAACAACTAGCCGAAAGCATATTTAGTTTGGATGAATTCAATAGCTCCGCCATACAACGTTGCAAGCAACAATTTCTGTCATATTGAGATTTAAAAAAAAAAAAAAAAAAAAAAAAAAAAAAAACATGGCAAACGACATTCCCCACCACGTGGGTTACGTCTTTTTGATATATATAAAAAAGCATAGTTTGAAACTGAAAAAGTAAATTTGAAGCCTATACATAATCAACATATCGTTTGCCTTTTCGATTTCTGCAAAATTAGATTATTGTCACTTGCAACGTTGTTCGGCGGAGCCATTTAATTAAAGAATTTAAATTATTGTTGTTTGCTTTTCTAGACGAAAATCACTGTTTATCTCTTATTACATTGTAGGAAATCTTTAGCTTATATTGTAAAATATACTTCTGGAAAGTTGTAAAATTACAATTTGGTAATGAAAACTTGAATGGAAAGAGTAGATAGGAATTTTCCTCTTTCTATAAAATTTAATTGTTGTAGGCTAATTTGAATACTGAAACTCTTAAGTTAATTTCTTATATACTAATACTAAATATACTTCGAAACTAGTGAGTTTTCATCAAGCAAGAAAAATGTGCTTCGTTGGTTTCAGCAAATCATAAGTAGAAAGAATCCATAAGTTTTGTTTTTTATTACGTTTCCTTATTGTCAAAATTAATTAATTTCTGGGGAAAACGTTTCCTACTGAACGTTGTTCTGAGGACACATAAACAAGAATTATTTGTGAAATTGTCTCATCATTTACCTTCGTATCGCTCAAATTAACATATTTTTTCCATGTGTATTTATTCCAAATAGCAAACACTGATTTCTTTTATTGCATAAACTTTACTAAGTTCAAATCCCAAGATTGATTTTTTGTAACTCGTGAATCAATGGCTTGTACAGGAAAATGTTTGATATCCATATGAAGGTCTACCTCCTTGCAGAGGTCTGCACGGGCAGGAAATTTTAGCCGGCCCGTGAATTTATAATGTGAGACCCGACCCGAGTCCGAAATATGTTATAGCATTTAGACCTGAGCTCGTATGATAATCAAATGAGCACGGAATAAGCCCGAATTACAGAAACTTAGTAATTAACGCAAAATTGAATTTTTATTTACAGCAATTAGAAGTTTAATTTTGCAGTTGCGCTTTAAAAGTTCTCCAGAAAGAACGGTTCGATACATATCGTTGTACAGTATATTTACAAAGTTAAGCCCGAAAGGGCCCTAGAAATATGGTTGTATATTTAAAAATTTACTACCCGAGCCCGGCCCGGGCCCGAAGTGATACATGCTTTGTAGGCCCGAGCCCGTGCAGACCTCTACCTTCTTGCCAAGCTTCTTCAAACTAGGTTGGTTTCTGTAGATTGTGTACGAGATACACTGCCTTTTTGAATGATTTATTTAAAAGAACGAAATATAACTCTTTTGCACATTATGTATGAAAGTAGAAATGGCGTTTACAAAATACGGAAGAACTCTCTTGTCGGTAGAAATATACCGTTCAAAAGTATGATGTGTGTCGGTAAAAATAACAAAAAGATATTTAAATAAATGAGAACAAAAGAAAAATTTAAAATATTCCTGGATGATTCTTCATTAAGTAATATGATATTTACCACCATTTAGCCATAAACATTGACAGCAGTATTGGGACTTTTAAATCATTAATGTGGTTCGTTTAAGTATATAATGATGTTTGCTTCTGTAAATGACAACTTTTATCATGGAAATTATTTTCAGGAAATTATGTATTTCAGGAAAGTTAGATTTTTAGGATTTAGATTTCTTTTTCTTTTAAATCCTAGAATCAACTGTACGATTTTATCGCCGACAACCCCCTTACACATAATTTTTATTAAATTATTTATTGAATTTTTAATATTTTTATTCTAGTATTTTTTAAATAAGTGAATTTGGTTTGATAGAAAATATCTGATATTTCTAATTTTCTTTGAATAGTTTTACGTCTTGAGTAGATACTGTCTACGCTAATGTTCACTGGCTTCACCAAAAATCAAATTGTTAACCTTCTGACATTAGTAGTTACAACATGTCTTTCATCCATGACAGTATGTAACAAAAGAAATAGGATAGGGTAGTTTAGATTGAAAATTTGTTTTATGTTATCAATGCTACCATTCATATTTCTTGCAGTTTATCCGTATTATGGACTCATTTTATTAGAATCACGCTGCACGGGCCTTATTAAGAATGTAGTGTTAGTACTTCCGTCCGTTCATTAGTCCACACGATAACTCTTTAGCGAAAGGAAAATTTTGAATTTTGTTTTTTGCAGTAGACAGTTAAAGCAATAGGTTAACATATTAAGGAAACGGTGACTTTAATGTGTTGTCTCTGTTAAAATTCATAATATTCCCTTGCTTCTATGCAAGCTATACACTATGAAATAGTTGTTGCTGTCCATAATTAAAGGCTATGCAACTTTTCTTACTGCAAAAAGTTCATTAACCTTTTTATTAGCATCACTCTAGTAGGTCTTAATGTTAATACGTACGTCTTTTGCGCAGTCTTCTTTACTGTCTTCACGAGAGTTTATTTTTATTCTAACCTTACAAGAACATCTTATATTATCTTAAAATACTGGTATATTATTTTTTTACTTGACAGTCAGAAATATTCCACTTGAGACACCCTTGCTGAGATACCTCCGCGATGAAGCTAATTTGACGGGAACGAAACAACTTTGTGAGGAAGGAGGATGTGGATTTTGTACAGTATCTGTTAGATATCAAGATCCTGTGTCTGGAGATGAAAAGGTCCAATCAATCAACTCTGTAAGTATTATCATGCTCATAGAAAACTGTACTGAAATATATATATATATATATATATATATATATATATATATATATATATATATATATATATATATATATATATATATATATATATATATATATATATATATATATATGAACATACTTCCTGAAATAAGAACACTATAATTCATCTCCAAATATCCGTGTGTTGAAGCTTATATCCTTACAGCTTAAATTGGAATCCGAATTACATTATCTTCTATCGGAAATTGAACCAGATTCTCCCACGCCGAAGGCACGCACACTAACAATTTCCCCATAAAGGAGCCCTAAATATGCGATTGTCGTGTGATCTTATTATTTGATTTGTAAACAAACATAATAATCTAAACTCGAAAGTGTTTCATTATAATAAATATACATTCCTCATTGTAAAATAAACTTATGCTATATCGTCTGTAATTATAACCATTAACAAATCCTAATGTAATGATTGTATTTGTTTCTTTTTACTGTTTTTATACAAATTCATCCTCTGTGCGAAGGATCAAGAATATTATTACATACATCTATTTTGCTGTGTAATGTCCAATTGCAATTCAAGTCCTTCATTTACATTTATACCTTTAAAGCAGCTCCGTAACAATAATCAAGTTTAATAACTAAAACTATATATTTCCATCTTTCACTGGTGTTTCCAAGATAGTTTTCTGATAATCTTTGTACATTCTTCCTTACACTACTTGAGTTTTTTCAGACCAAATATAGGCATATACATATTTTTTTACTCAAAAATTCGTTCTTTATTAACTTCTTCTGTAGCCATTTACCATTTCGGCACAGTGATTTAAATGATAGTACGTATGTTTACCCAGTCTTGGGAAGTAACGTAACGCAAGTAACGCGTTACTTGTAACGCGTTACTTTTTAAGTAACGTTTCCTAGTAACGCGTTACAATTTTCCCAAAGTAACTGTAACGGTAACGCGTTACAAATTTTTAAGTAACGTACCTAGTTTGCGTTATTTTTCCGCGTTACATTTCGGATAAGTAACTACAATATATGTATATTCTTTTTTTCGGAAACAAATGTTATTTCCTGTAAGTGAATTTCTCAGAATGGAACAATGGAGCATGAGCGATGTCAGTGACCGACAATTCCTGCACTGTTCGCCTTTTCCCATTTCGCCTTATGATCTCTAGCAATGAAATTAGCATGTAAAACCTGTTATCACTTTTCATCTTAATGCAAAGCGGAACGGGAATCTCGATGTGCATTTTTTCCCGTTTCGCCTTACGAACTTTACGTTGCTAGGCTTGCAAATACATGCATAGATACAATTTGATTTGTTTATTTACATAACAAAATATAGTGCCACTTGCTGCTTTTGGAAGATGAGGACAGCCTCAGGGAAATCACGTGTATTGATTGCAAGCACCTGGAAGATTTTGTCTTAGATTTTGACAGCTCCAAATCAATACATTCAGTGAGTAAACTAGGAGTGCAATGGTACTGGTAGTCTATTTTACTTTGAATGGTGTTTTTATAAAGATGGAGAACGAAAATATTTTATCGTTCGAACATTTGAAAGAATACTTTTTCTTAAAAGCTGAAGATGATGGTGAACAGCAGTGGCGCATTTAGGGGTGGGGCTTCCGAGCTTAAGCCCCCCCCCGAAATCTTACTATAGTAAAGTATATAAAATATCTTGCAGAATTTTCACATTTTCAGGCAAAGCCCCACCGAAACAAAATAGTAAGTACGCCACTGCTGAACAGAATTTAAAAGTAAAGTGGTGCCCCGGCGGGAAATATTTATCAACAATTAGGGTGCCATAATGAACGACATTCAGTAAGGGTTTAATATGAATATACGGTGTTCTGATGAGCAGGCCTACTTTATTGATGTAATGTTGGTGGTATGTAATATTAGCGTTCTTTTAGATCAGTTTGCATATCCTAAAGTCCCGTTTATTATAGAGTTTGGAACAACTAGCTTTAAAAAGCATGTATCGATTTTAGAGTTATTGGCAATTTTGATTCACCCCCAGTTCATGTGTTCTCATTTCGTCAGTTCTAGTGCAATGTTTCTCAATATTCTGTATTTTTAATTTTAATAGCAACATTGTTATTATTATATAATTAGTTTAGCAGAATAATAGGCTAATAAGCAACCATTTTTTGTAACGCATAGGGATGGGCACGAGTCAAGCTAAAACTCGACTCGAATCCAAGTCGAGTTTCGAGTCGAGTCAAAAGTAATATTCTCAAGTCGAGTTCCGAACCGATTCACTGTTTTTGGCGTCGAGTTTCGAGTCGAGTCGAGTTTGATAAGTGGCTCGCTCGTTTTAACTCGTTTTGAAATCATAGGCTGATTACATTGGAAAGCGAAAGCCATGAGAAATGTAAGCAAAGCAGTAATATGGAATACTTTTAGTGTTGCTCACGAGAGGGGACACTGCTCGCATCTCGTCTAGTTTCGATAGCGAGACTACAAGAGATTTTTTATAACAAGCTTAGCTCGGCTCGGCTTAACTACTCGGCTTGGGGTGAACCATCGGCTCGAGCTGGCTTGGTTGGGATAAGCCATCTGCTCGGTTCGACTCAACTGAGCGAAGGGGTCTAGCCGACTCGGTTGGGTGAGTTGTTGGCTCAGCTCAGATCTCGGTTTGAGTCGATAGTGAATGAGCTGTGAGCCGATCTGCTCGAGTCGTTGACAATTCTAAACCCGGGCCGAGCAGTTTTGAAGATATTTGGCCAGTACCCTATAACTTTTAACAACGTTTGGCTCGAGCCCGAATACTCAACCTAGACCCTCAACCCAAATTCAGAAGCTCGTGAACAATGTCCTTTACTCCTAGACTTCACGACTACCGAGGTTGGCAATCAACTACTGTTTTAGTATTCATATATAAATTACCTATCTTTCATGTTTATACACAGTGTTGTTATAATAATAATAATAATAATAATAATAATAATAATAATAATAATAGAAGAAAAAGGAAAAGAAGTTGTAGTAGTAGTAGTACCATTGATAATAATTATATTGTCTATGTAAGATACTTGAAGAGAGTACTCGAAACTATACACCAGATTTGACTCGACTCGACTCGAAACTCGACCCGAATTCGAGTCGAGTTGAAGGAAATTTTTCAAGCCAAGTTCTCGGGTCGAGCTCAAAGATGTCAGTTTCTACTCGAATCTAGTTTCAAAGAAAACTTGCTCGAATTCACTCGTGCCCATCCCTACGAGTAACGCAGTATGGCATTTTAGTCAATGTTACATTACATTAAAATGTTCATATAGTTGTCAAGTAAAAATTTGTCCTTGCATTTAAATAAATCGATTCAGAACGTGCAATAATAATAATAATAATAATAATAATAATAATAATAATAATAATAATAATAATAATAATAATAATAATAATAATAATAATAATAATAATAATAATAATAGCGGTAGTAATAGCAGTACGGAAAACTGAAGTAATAAGATTTTTTCCACATATCCAAAATTTCGGACCTAAAAGTAACGCGTTAGTAACGCGTTACTTTCGAAGTAAAGTAACAGTTACTTTTTTGAGGCAAGTAACGCGTTACTAACGCGTTACATTTTAAGAGAAAGTAAAGTAACTTGTAACGCGTTACATTTTTACGAGTAACTTACCCAACACTGTGTTTACCGTACTTAAAGTCAAAAGTATTCGCCTCTTGTTTCTTCCTCTCAATGATCAGTAGGCAATAAAAAAAAAAAAAAAACAATTCTACTCATTTAGTGGTAGCTGTTTGACATTACGATATATTTTCCCTATCCACTTCGTTGTTCCTTTTACAACTTATGACCTCAACTTTTCCACCCAACCCTATTCTGGTTGGCTAAGTTTATGGGCAATTATACTGTTCTTTTTCTCTATCATAGAAACATTGCATTAATTCTCATTTGTTTTGATCAATATGACCTAAAATGCTCGTATTTCATTTTCATGAAGGCATCTGACTATGAAACGGGAAATTTCGAAGTTCAGTCTTGTATTTATTGAACTTATTACATCAATTCAATAATTTCTGTATTTACCATCAATGGATCACAGAAAATTGTACGGTATTTGTTAAGCTAATTAGCGTCAATTACGCAAATACTGTACATAATAAAGTACCGAAAACAAAGGCATGGGATAAAAGTCAATATCGTATAACACAACAACAACAACAACTACTACTACTACTACTACTACTACTACTACTACTACTAATAATAATAATAATAATAATAATAAGATGAAAACGGGAGTCAGGAATTTAGTTCTTGCTAGTTGGTGGCCTGGGGTTATAATAATTCCCTTTTCAAGATTATTATGTTGACATTATTCTCCTTATTCTGAGTAACGATGATGCCTCACATTAAAGTCTTGATGAAGATTTGTTAATGCTGTGCCAGACCCTTCAATACGCCGCTGATAGGTGTACTGGCATGATATGAACTAGTGAAGGAAAAAAAGTAATTATGTTGCCTTTGAATATAAATAATATCACATTGAATTAGAAAACATTATTGAGCAAACACTTAGGAAAAATTGTTCCCATTAATAAGAAAGTTATGTTGTAAAAATAATTATGCTTGCAATATATTGCTGAAGAGTTCCTAGTTGAACAGAAAAACTTTTTTGATAAACTAAGTTTTTTAAAGTTTTGAAGTCACTAAGATGCTTCGGATGTAGAAGTTCTCCCTGAACGTATAAATTGTTATTTCTCGTAAAATCATAGTGAGTGCAATTTCACTGCATGCGTTTATATTCTCTTAATACTAAAAGCAATTTGTGGCAAATGTCATAACTTATACATTATTCAATTTCATTGGACCAAGTAAACCTTACATCACGCTATAAAATATTGATCTTGCTTGACCTGCAATTGGTCATAAAACCATATCCAATGTTTAAAGTACATCATTAGTAATTTGAGTTATTGTTTTCAGTGTCTCACTCCGCTTTTAGTGTGCGAAGGATGGAATATCACCACTATTGAGGGTGTTGGAAACAAAGCTGACGGATACCATGAACTACAAACAAGACTTGCTCAAATGAATGGCACACAATGTGGTGCATGCACTCCAGGATTTATTATGAATATGTACAGGTGAGCTTTATCTCTATATCGTTCCGCGATACATTTGTAAGAATATCAAACTAAAAGAGAGAAGAACGCTTGTGTCTTAAGATCTCTGTCTGTAAGAACTAATTTGAACAATATGAGTATAAAGAATCCAAAGTAAACTCAAATTTTTATCACAGAGATAAATTTGTAATAAAACGCTTTTTTTGTGTATGTATCTTTCAAACTTGATTATTCTATATAAATTTTCTTTCCAAGTTTACACGTAATGTAATGGAAATAGTGTCGGTATCATATAAAACATATTTTATCTAAGTTCTTGCGTTTCATGTATCTTATTGATGCAATTGTGTTTTATGACTTCCTATTTATGTCAATATTTTTTATACTAGACTTCTATAAATATTGTTTTCATTGATGTGATTGAGAGAACTCACACTGGAAATACATTATATTAATTGTATTTTATGTTTAATATGTTAAGAAGGAGAGATTATAGTAAGGGACTTCTAAGATATATCATATATAAATGGTTAAATACCCTTTAGTTAATGATCATCACTGCAAAACCATAGTATAAATGATTCTAACGTTAAAAATGAAAGGATATCGACGTACCAAAAAGGTTTTAAAATGAGTGATTTACCAATGATATACTACTACTACTACTACTACTACTACTACTACTACTACTACTACTACTACTACTACTACTACTACTACTACTACTACTACTACTACTACTACTACTACTAATAATAATAATAATAATAATAATAATAATAATAATAATAATAATAATATAGAAAACTAACTTATTCCTTACTAAGTTCCACTTTGAAAGTTACAGAAGCTCAGGGCACTAGTTATTTGTATATATATATTTTTTATTTAGCTTGCTGGAACAAAATCCAAGTGTAACTATGGAAGAGGTGGAGAAACATTTTGGGGGAAACATCTGCCGTTGCACAGGCTACCGTCCAATATTAGACACATTCAAAAGCTTTAGTTCTGATGCACCTCCTCAACTAAAGAAGAAAGTTAAGGACATGCAGGTTAGTTCGTTTCCACTCAAATATCAAGTTCAACAATCATACCCTTAAAGTATATTTAACCTCTCAAAAAAGAAGAAACATTTTCCATTTAATAAACATATAATGTTACGCTCGTATTTTATTATTATCTTATTCCTACGTTGTTGGTCTCACTTTGCATCTTCAGAATGACAATGTAAATAGTAATGAAGAAATAGACTCTCACGCCTTCTTGCTTTGAACCAAAATCTTGTATGTTAGTATTATTAGATGTCTCTGCGCAAATACGAGGTGATTAGACCTGTGCTATCCTGAAAAAGAGAAAAATAGTAATTCTAATTTTGAATTCAAATACATATAAATCTCTTATTTCTCACATGAAATAGAAGATATATAAAATTCGTTCACATTTTTTAAAAAAATATATACATGTAACCTATACATTGATATCCATAATTATGAAATATCCAATACTACTTTTAAAATACATTAATACAAAGCGTGGAAGAATATTAAAGTTCTCTGTCCACGTTCACCTTATTCTTTAATTAGCAAGTCATATCACTTCTACTTCGTCTTAAAAATTCGAACGAGGAAACTAGAAATTTACATTAAAGGAATGAATAGTACCATAGTTAAATTTACTAATTTTTTAGAGAAAGAATCTTCTAAATAGATTTTCTTAACACGTTCGCTGAGTTACGAGTCATCGGTGGCTCGTGCGATTCTTCATTTCTGTGCGGCGCTGTTCTATGCATTGTATTACCCCTGTGCGTTTGTGGTTATTTCGTTTGTACAGATTTTTAATATTACTGGCATCAACAGACAAACCTTCAACGAGACACACGGTAACTTATATAGCACTAAGATCCAAACTCAATTTTACACTGCCGCAGCGAACGTGTTAAGAAACACAACGTAAGTGTGATGAATAAATATGAATTACTTACTTTGCTGTATAATACACATGATCTATACGTGCAAGTCAAAATAAAGAACTATATCTGAATACCTTTATTTTGCATGTAAATAAAAATTAAAACAATAATGCACTTGTTTTCTTTTTAATCGTAACAGGAGCTTTGGAAATTGAATTTTAGTCAGCGTAACGGCATACCATGCAAAGGAATATGCTCCCGTGAAAATGGCGTGTTACGACGCAAACCTGTTAAATATTACCTGAAACAAGGCGAAACCGAATATTACCGTGTGACAACATTAAATGAGCTCAACGAAGTCTTCAGCAGTATAGGAGATAGTACTTACATGCTTACATCTGGAAACACTGCTAAAGGTAACCGTTGGATATCATGCAAAGAGGTGCGAAAAATTAAATTCAAATTTACTAGAATTTAAATACAAAACAAGTCTCTAACAGTACTATTTTAGTTTTATAAGAGCATTCTGTGAAATGTTAATATAACATTAATGTGTGTAGTGTTCCACTAAATTATAGATTTTTAGACAAAATATTTTCAGTTTTTTGTCTTTCTTGGATGTTATATGAAAAGAAAATTAAAAAATAGTTAAATAATTTATTTTGTGATGACTTGTGTATTAAGACATCACTGCTCTCCTGTGATGCTCGGTCCTACTCCTCTGCAGAGGAAAGGACAACGAAATGTCTTACCAGTCTTCCTAAGAAAAATGTAATATTGTGTGTACGTAATTATTAATTAGATTGACAATATTAAAGCAAGTATTCTCAGTATTGTTTTGATCTCATATAACATACTATAGATTTCACCACTTCTTTTAGACTACTATTATCCTTCAACTGTGAGTTATTCTTTCGTAGGAGTGTTCCCAGATGACGGCCCGTATGATGTATATATTGACGTAAACAACGTAGCAGAACTTAAACAGTGGAAGTTGGACACGTCATTGACAATTGGTGGAAATGTCACACTCTCAGAAGCTATAGACATTTTCAAAGGTGTATCGGCAGATAATGCAGGATTTTCTTACACAAGCGATTTCATACCTCACCTCGAGAGAGTAGCCCATGTACATGTAAGAAATGTAAGTACATTCGTCCTTTGCTATTTACAATTTAGTGACTTATTAGTCCCTAGTATATCTTGATAAAGAAAAATGGGATGCTAATATTTTGTTTTCTAATATTAATGTCTTGTCACTACATTATAAATTTTATACAAATAGAGCTTGAAATTGTGGTTATTGTATTAATATAATATAATCAAGATAAATGTATTTAAATTTTCATAAAGGTAATATAAGTATAATTAAGAAAATGTTCCGCTTGAATCAGTCTTCAATGGAATAGATCATTAATGCTCTTTTTGTTCTTTCGTATAGAGAGGTAGCTTAGCTGGAAACCTAATGATGAAACATGATCACCACACATTTCAATCAGATATATACGCAATGTTGGAGACTGTAGGAGCCACAGTCAACATCTGTAAGTCAAAGTTTCTGTGATTGGGAAGTTCGATATAATTAAAAGTTCGAGTCGTTCATATAGGTATTTAATTAAGTCAAAGCTGTCAACCTCAGAGAAGAATGAAACAAAAGTTGGCGTTGTCTTTCAAGTTTTCTATATCTACTCCTTTATGAACTAATGATGATTAAATTTTATCACATTGAGACGAAAGAAAAATCCGAGAATATCACTTCTAAGGTACTGAACAGAACAAAGTAGCTAAATATCACGGTTGTAGAGCAGCTATTTACAGAAGCCATTGATCACAGTCTTGAAACAATTGCGAATTTGGCAAGCATGTTACTTAAAGGTGGTGAATTTATTTGAAGATTATTTTAATTTATGAATATGTTCGTATATTGTGTAGTTATGTCAATATTTCCTAATGTATTTAAGTGTTGATCTGAGATTACTGATTGTTCGTCTTAACATCGTAATTTCTTCTATCAACTTAATTGCTAACTTCATCACTGACTAGGAATATAGGTTAGATTTTATGTTATACATACATACAGATTCAAAATTTCTTAATGAATATATATGTTTATACTCTCGTATACGTATATTAATATATATACGTATTTCTGTGTGTGTGTGTGTGTGTGTGTGTGTGTGTAGGTGGGTGAATGTATGTATAGAACGCTTCGAAGAATGCAACCAAACTTGGTAAACGATTCATTTACAATTTAGGAAAAAACACTATGGGTGTAAGACACACTTAAGGTGGGTTGGGAAGAGGTAAGGTAAAAATAATATTAGTGCCGACTCTATAGTTTTAGGGGTCAGTGAGATAAATAGTGACATTCCCCATGTGGTTCAAGTCTATGTTCAACCATGGTTGACCCACGTATACAGAAAACCTTTTCTTCGTTAATAAATATCGACTTTAGTTTAGATATGAAAAACTATATTTCGGGTATTAACAGTTCTACCTAATCTTTCAGCTGATGCAACAGGAGCTACAACAAATATAAACCTTGTGGATTTCTTGTCCACTGACATGAACAAGAAAGTGATTGTCAGTATAGTACTACCAGCGCTAGGAGAGAATACTTACGTAAGAACATTTAAGGTAAGTTATCATACTTTCTTCTGTTGCTTTGACAGTTACTAATAAGCTACTTACTATACTAATATTGCTCTTCTCATTCAAATAAACATCAAGCAGTCCATTTTAACTAGATAAACAAATGGTCGAAATGAGGATTAAGGGGAAAGAAACATGACCATGTTCAAACTTGTGTATATAGGATGTCAAAAGAAAGAACCTATGACAACATAAGACAAAACACTAGGGCAGTGGGAACAGCGTTTATATATAACAAAGAATAAAAAAAAGGTATAATTAACAGTAACATGCACAAAGAAACATCTCTGAACAAATTGACAAATTTACTATTTATGATCCTATTTACACACAAGAGAAAAGTCAAAGCTTTGTGTTGTGCAGGGGCTATTACCGTGAAAGTCCTGCGACAGTTAATTGGAGCCAGGCACAATTTACATGCAACACGAATGGATTTTCTTGTGAACAGGAATGCTAGGCTTTCTAGCTTTTTCGAAGGCTCTGCCGCAACCAAAAGGCAAAGTTTATCTAAATAATTTTCGACTTAGCAGAAAGTACACAGAGATTTTCTAATTATTTTCCAAAATTTATTGTAGTTATCAGATTCTGCATTTGTATAACGAAAGTTCAATGTCATCTTGAATATATTTATTATCATTTTTTTAAAAACATTGGAAAATTGTTAACTATTGTTATTACTGTGTTTAGTTTCCAAGCTTTGTTTTTACGTTTCTACCTGTTGTTTGGCATATTTATTGCTTTTTTCCTATTGTTATACAGTAGAGTCTCGTTAATTCGAACTTGGATAATTCGAAATATTGGATAATTTGAACAGAAGTCCATACCCCTTGAAAAATGTATTGAAAACAATAGTAAAAAATCGTGGATAAATCGAACTTTTGAACCTATGTTTTGGATAATTCGAAATAAATACAGTTGAAATTCTTTAATGTTGGACAGATGTAAACAGAGAAATACAGTTTTAACGTGTTTTCAGTTATCCAGATGCAGCCATAGGGAAGAGTAATACAAAAGATAAATAGAAAATCTATGTAATAATAAAGATGAAGGTGAGTTGGGGAAGAAGTAAAGATAGAGAACGTGTGCCAATCTCATCTTGTTTCACAATTGGTTGAAAATTTAAGATGAATTGTTGATAAAGTCAACCAAATGTTATTAATATCGTATTCCACGCAATACATGAAATTCAAGATTTATTGACCGTACAAAAACAATTAAATTTAAGCAAATGAGGTTTACGACTTCTTAAAAGTGAGAACAAAATATTCAAATTGTTACTGGTGTTTAATTGTTTGGGCTATTCAATGTATGTTGTAGTATTGTACGTAAACATATTTTCCATTATACACGTAGTTTGTATTATGTGGAGTCAATGTCGTTTGTTAGTTTGCGGTATTCGATCACGCAATTAATAAGCTGCTTTAAATATAAAATCTACACCATATGAATATGGTTTTGATGCACAGTACTTTGGTTTGTTTGTTGTTATATATGTGAAAATGAATGTTGTTGGATAATTCGAATTTTGGATAATTCGAAGTTTTTTCGTGTCCCCTTGGACTTAGAGTTAAAAAGAGTCCACTGTAATAGAGTTCGTCTTGCAGGAGAACATAAGCATCTTGAGTTTTAGAAATTATGAAGGGAAAATGCAATAATATTTAACAAGTATTAAAATTAAATGAATATATATGGAAAATAAAGTATATAAAATGAATATATGTATATAATACATGTTATTTGCTAGTTTGACGTTATCTTGTTTGCATTGGAAACTACTAATGTTCTCATTTTAGAAACTTTGAATTTGATTTATGTTTTTATATCAAATTACATTACAGTATACTCTCTGTTTCATAGGTATCCAGAATGTATCATAATACCTACGCTTACGTTACGGCAGGATTTCTAGCAACAGTGGATAAAGAAAACAATTATACCATCGCAGGAAAACCTACCATTGTGTATGGAGGTATCAGTGGTGATTTTGTAAGTAGATACTGCTATTTAATAATTTATTCTTCTTAAAGATGTATGTTAGAAAACTAACGAGACTGGCTATATTGTACACGAACCAGCAACCTTCCAGCCTCCACCTTTTGCCGTTGACTCGGTACAAGTTTGAACTCGCTTAAGTTCCTACAAACTTTTGTTAAAGTGTCTGAAGTTAAATTGTGTTTGTCAGATTACGACAATCACCGTCAAAAGATAGAGCAGCATTTTGACGTCAAATTATGTGTAAAGATTATCCAATACGCTACTGTAATTTACGAAAAGCACGGATGATAATGTGGAAAAGATCGTAGATTGAATGCGTGGATGATCAGTAGTGAGTAAAGTTTAAACGTGTTTACCGTGCATCAGATCATCTTGCACATGAGAAAAGTTTGCGTCAAAGTATTTCCGAAGTACCATATCACACGGCAGTCTTTATCAATGAATTTTTCGGCAAAAAATATTTTCTCAGTGATTTCTCAGCCCTTTTCGTTAATCAGATCTCAGTCCTTGCGGCTCTTATGATTTGTCTTGCTCAAAAACCACTTGAAAGTGCGCGATTTTGGTAGTGTCAATGATAGCCTACAAAGCGTATCAAGCTAAAAGGTATTCCAGCAAAAATCTTTTAGTACTACTACGAAGAATAGAAGCAACGCCTTTATCGCAGTGTAAGTATCGAAGAGCACAATTTTGAACGTGATAAACCTTGATTTGTATAAACATTAATCGTTAAGAAAAAATAAGTAGTATTAGTTTTCTAATATACGTCACAATATATATTGTATATATACATTTAATTAAAAGTGTAATAGAATGCAAATGCAAGAAAATAACATTATTTTTAAAACTTAGCACAATTTAAATTAGTTACTTGTACTATATAAATTTAATGTCAAATTCTTAGAGTTGCAAATAAACATTGATTATTTTAATACATGACGTCCTTGACATTAGGATCATTAAAATTTGAGCGCATATATAGTTTTGTCCACGAAAAGAATATATTATTGCTATTAATTTCCTTACGTTTTATTTACAATTCTATTCTCAGATTCATGCAACAGAAACTGAAACATACCTCACAGACAAAGTTCTAAATAACCAAGAGACAGTGACAACCGCACTAGACACTCTTCATTCTGAGTTGACTGCTTCGGCAACGCAAACCTTGCCCGAATCATCTCCTGAATATCGAATAGGATTGGCTGAAGGTCTATTATACAAAGTAAGTTACAAGTTTGTATGAAAATTTTAAATTATTCCAATGGTAAAAATATTTTAAATATATTTAAAGAAAACTAAAAATTTACTTCGAGTAAAGATGTAAGCTAACTGTAATTGGCCTCAATCAGACTAACAGAAACTATGTATTGTCATTAAACTTCGACACTCTTGTTAACAATTAATAGTAGTAATATCACAATTTTTCTATTTTTTTAAAAAAAATCAGAAAATAATAAATACTTCATTGCGTAAAATAACGTAAATAAATACGACTGTCAAAGTTAAAAAAATAACTGTCAAGCAGTCTGTTTCCATCTAAAGTTAAAAATACTAAGATCTAGCTTTGAAATTTGAAAACAACTTAAAATTAAATTATTTAAAATGTATTATTATTGTTACTATTGTGGTTAGTGAACTTCCATTTTTTCTTTTCAAGTTCTTCTTATACGTTCTGCAAGATGTGGTAGCAGACCAATATAAAAGTGGAGCTACTGTGTTAGAGCGTCCTCTGTCCTCAGGAGTGCAAAGTTTCGAGACAGACGAATCACTGTATCCTCTGAACGAACCTGTACAAAAACTTGAGGCAATAGCTCAAACAGCAGGTAAGAAAACAACGTACAAGTAGCATTCCTATATGAGAATGAAGTTTAAAAAATATATTACTAAAGCAGAGTGAGTAACAATATCTCGGAGAATGATTGCCCATTCACCCTTTAGTCAGGTGATGCTTTATTCTAGGGTACTTTATATGTTTCGATTTTAAGGCTCTTCTTTAGCTTTGATGATATTGCTAATGTTTATAATAAGGTCATCAATGAAAACTTAATTGAGAATTTAAGATTATATCTCAGATTTTGCTACAATTTGTGCAGTCTTTAATAATTATATACTTCTCTACACACGTTTAAATTTATTAGTATATTTGTGTAAAGTATGAAAATACTTTATAAAATTTTTCATTTTGACAATTCTGTTGACATAAATGCAATTGTATTAACACATTAAAAGAAATTTTATTATCAAACGTTTGTGTGTTGCATTTCTGTTCAACAAACACTGTAACACTTCGACACACATATGTACGTATTTGTTTTGTTAAACAATTATTTGGTTTATAACAATAAAATTTGAATTGTAAAAAATGCTAAATGAGAAAAAAATGACTGTAAGTAATTTTGTTATTACTTGTTCCCAAAATTCATTTATAACAGAGTTGTTTCTAGAATATTCACTATTGTATTGTTTTGTTTGGTAGGTGAAGCTTTGTATACTATTGACACTCCAAAATTTTTGAATGAACTACAAGGTGCGTTTGTAGTGTCCACAGTGGCAAGAGCAACTCTTGCTAGTATGGATGCGTCCGAAGCGTTGGTAAGTGCAACTCTTCTTTTAATTGTAATCAGTGTTTAAAAAAATTACGTGCAACTCTTTCCTTACTTGTACTCAGTGTTTTAAAAAATGTGCTATCACACTAAACTTTCTCGCTCTAGTTCCTTAAACTAAATATTGTGGTTATTAATGAAACTCTTTCTAGGTAAAATACGTACTAAATTATAAGACTGTTTTAGAAAACTTCGCCCAAGTAAAATCACACCCAAAAGTAGATTATCCAGTATTGTAGATTTTTCCGTAAGAAAAAAACTTAAGCCATATATTAGAGTTATTAGAGTAATAAATGTTTATAAAATAAAATCAAAATAACATGAGTCGTATTTTACAAAACTCGAATAAACTCATTTCAAAGTTTAAACTTACCCTTATGAATATTCTGATGGAATTATTTATGCAACATTATACGAATATTAATGAAATATTTATTTATGAAATATGATCAAAATCGCCTGAGTTGGTTTTGGAGATGTAGCCCTAAAAGGCTCTCTCGTCAAAATAAATTACCAATTGTACATTTTTTCGGGAGTTGTATTGACATGTTTTTAATGAGATATTTATTTGTAAAATATGAACAAAATTGCCTAAGGCGATTTCGAGAAAATAGTCCGAAAAATTCAGACTAAGGGTAAACGACTCCTTCTCGATTTCTCGTATAGGAATTATTATTACAGTATCGGATTGTCATTGAAAAATTGACTTCTGAAATATAAATTACATCGTTCTAACCGTTTCTGAGATCATATCTTTATTTTCACCCTTTAATAAATTACCCTTATTTTAGGGGTAAGAAGAAAATTAGGGAAAAAAACTTGGAGAACCACATAGAAACTTTAAAACTTTGTCTCGATACATTGTACGATATGTATCCATGTGAATGCACATCCTACGAACAGGCGGACAAATATAAAAAAAATCTACTTCTTGTTCAGATGTCACTTGTTTGGTTTCTATGGGCCACGAAACGTGTAAATCCGTTAAAACCTAGAATTCGATTTTTTCACTTCCATCATAGTTTCTTCTCTCCTTTCGTCGCAGGAAAGTAAATATATTTCATAATAAATGAATACAGATTAGTGATTAAATTAAAGTATATAATAATAGTAGCCTAAGTTCGCAAGTTATTGAAGAAGGATCATGCTGTCTTACATACTACTCTGTTATACTATTTTATTACCTACAGCTATAATGAAAGTTATTGCTAATAACTTTAAATAAATTTAAAAGGGAGATTAGGAGGATGGGAAATAATATCTCAAAAAGAGAAAGACGCGTTCATTCATATGTTACACTGTACTATTTCTACTTATTTGGAAACGTGTATTTTGGCAATAGTTTGTAAGAATATTGTAATATCTTTTGATATTATAGTATGAAATAAGAAAAATTAACAGTATCTACGAGCAAATACCTGTATCTACAAGTGATTATGGATATTTTCCTTTGCAACTTTCAGGAAAAAAAGAGAAATATTTTTATTGGGTGTTATTCAAAACCAGTATATATATCTTCTGTTTTTATACACGGAATGGGTATCATTAGAACAATGATACCACATTCGATTGAAAGAAGCTTCCTGCAGCTTACAATGTTTTATGAAATTAAACTCCCTTTTTACTGTAATAGTGAAACTTTTTTGATATTAAAAAGCATTAGAAACTATTCTTCTCTTCTTCTTCTTCTTCTACTACTACTACTACTACTACTACTACTACTACTACTAATAATAATAATAATAATAATAATAATAATAATAATAATAATAATAATAATAATAATAATAATAATAATAATATAATTTCTTTTCAGGCTATGCCCGGCGTTGTGGCTTTTTTCACTGCCAATGATATCCCTGGATTCAACTCATTTACTCCAAAGTCGTTGAGCATTCATAGTCCATTGGGATTTACAGCAGAATATCAAGGAAACGAAGAGGTAATAGACTTGATTTTAGTGAAAAAAAAAACTACTTGTCTTTCAGATATTTCTAGTCAACTTCTATACTTATTTTATTTTATTTTTTCCTTCAATCTCGATATTGTAAACCTACTTAGTGAATTATGTATACTAGTTTTAAATTATTTATTATTCACTAAAAATCATTTCATTACTACTTTAGAACTAACTTGTCTTCGTGACTTTGTATAACACCAGATGAAACTTAATACTTAGAAATCGATGTACTTGTGTTTACAAATTTGTGTAAACTTTCCTCACAAATATAAATATACCCAAGTAATCAAATGCATTGGCCAATGGTTGATTTTTTGTGTTGATCACTATTTTTCAGCGAGGCTGATAATGTCCACTTTTTCAGGTTGATAATGTCCACTTTGTATCATTAATTTTCAGCCAACCAATTTTCAACTAACCAACAGAAAAAATAACCAAATTTTTAACCAGTTTTCGACTTAACCAAGAAATATAAACATTGGTCATACTGTGAAAACTGTTCGGTAGAATCCAACGAAATTAGCAACTACAAATTGTAGTTGAATTAAAAGAGGAACTCGTTGGTTGAAATCAACGGTTTTGACTACATTAAAATGCTTGTGTCCCAAAGTTGTTTTATGCACAAAAAATCAATTGAAATAGAAAACAATGTTGAGCCGATCATTCTGGTAACTTGGGTAATTACTAAAGAGTAACAAAACCAAGATAACTCTAATAGTGAGGATAACAATCTCTTTCAGGTTTTCTGTAGTGGAAATGTAGTCTATGCTGGTCAACCTTTAGGCTTAATAGTTGCAGAAACCTTAGATGCTGCTAAAAAAGCAGCAGCTGCTGTGAAAGTTGAATACACCAACATTCAAACGCCTGTATTGAATATTAAAGATGCAATTGCCGAAGAAAGCAGAGTAAAAACGAGATTTCATCAAATCGTTGGAAATATGAAAGGTAAATTAAAATAAATCATTAGGTTACCTGATTAGTAGACGAGAAAAGTAGGTTCTTAAATATTGATGTCAGGGTTATTTGAGAGCATGTAGAAAGTTACCTAAAAGCAATAAGACATATATTTCTTTATTATTTAGGAATAAGATACTAAACATTTGAATGAATTATGTGTATTCTGGATATATAATTCCAGTATGAAATGTCATTTTCCTTCTATGAATTGAACGATGATAAATTAATAAATTAATTTTATTTATTAAATCAGAATGACAATACCGTAGTTTTCTTAGAAAATTGTTTTCAAATCTGTAGATTGAGTGCTGCTATTATATAAAAGAAATAGCACGATTTTAAATGAAGTTTGAAAACTACAGATTAACATACGCATTTTAAACAGAAGTGCTTTTACGAGATATTTAGTACAAAAGATAAATGGTAAATTGTTTCTTGTTCTCCTTTTCATATTTATCGTCTTCATTTGTTTTTAACATTATAAGCTCCATTTACATACAATAGAATATTGCTTAGTCCATTGCAAGAAGATAAATAACAGTCGATATTTCCTTTCATTACCTTTGATTATTTTTCTCATTGTAACCCAGTAGTTTGAAAAGGAGGAAAATAAAATACAAGTTTGATGAATTACTCTTAAATATTGAAACCAAACTATTTAGTAAATTTATAAACGTGTTAATGTTTATAAATATTAAAATATTATACAAATAAAATAGCATGAAAGTAGGTAGAACATAGAGAAGTGTGGAGTAAGAAATGCATAAAATTTATGAAATATCAGATTGTTCGTTATTGTCTAGTGTATAACAACAAACATTTAGATTCCAAACTTAATACAATTTAATAATGGAAATTTGAGTAATCCTATCTTTTGAGAATCAGCGAGTTTTAATTTGTATGAAGAGTTAATGATTTAGAAGATATATATGTGTTATATATTTTTCTCTTTTCTTTTAAGCTGCAAAAACTAAAGCCACTCAAGTCCTAAGTGGAGAGTTTGAAATAGGAAGTCAATTTCACTTTAACACTGAAACACAAAATTGTATTGCTGTGCCAATTGAAGATGGAATAGAGCTTCATAGTTCCACTCAGTGGATGGATGAAGTTCAAAATGCTGTGGCGAGATGTCTGAATATCAAAGAGAATTCGTAAGAGACTTGATTTTTTTTAAAAAAATAAAATCTACTTGTATATTTATTTATAGAGAGTTACATTTTTCTATCTATATTACATCGACGTCGTTCTGGAACAAGTCAATAAATCCCATAACCTGAATTTTTGTATGTTAAGGAGTTGTACGTTGCATTAACAGGACAAGAAGAGTGAAAGAAAGTGTAGGAATAAGAATATAATATAGAATTAGAAAAAACATATAACGCACTTTGACCTTAATTAATATTGTCAAAGCGATTTTAGCAATGATTCAATAATTTTCAAATAGCTATAACTTGAAACAAGCATTTTTTTTTACTTTATGACCTTTACTAGGAGGACGATAATATGCACTATTTACTGAATTTATCTCCTATACTAGTTTTACAAATGGAAATGAAATAAAAATTAATTAAAGATATTTGAAAGCATTGTAATACTCTGGCTTCTACCTCGAGAAACTCTGAGCGAGAATTATGTTGTCTCTCGCCCAGGTTGTCTTTTATATGAATTTTTCAAAAGCAGGGACGTAGCAAAATCACTTTTTCGTACTTGGAAACGGAAAACGCACTTGATTGAATGGAAATCTTTAAACAATAAATGGAAACGAATACAAATTAACCCATTGTTCATATATTATTCTGTTCCTTACAATATTGATAAGTTCGTGTAATCATACTTCATAAAACGAAGCTGAAATGAAGCTTATAATCATTCTGAGACTAAAATGAAGTTATTTCAGAAAGCATAATTGAAATTGATGTAATTGTCTTTGACTTAAATAAAGTTAGGTATCAATACCTCATTATAACATAATACTCGTATTTTGGTATAACCTTTCCTACTTTCTATCAGTTGTTCTGACACTCTAGCAACAACAACGTTTATTTATAATTTTAAATAGGATTCCATCTACGATTTTGTATAAAATGTCGAATGTAGCTATATTTGAGACAAATAGAGACAAAATTGTAGTAAAATAAAACAGGTGAAAGTCCTAATTTCTGGTACTTTGTACCACTATATCATATATCTTAGAAAAAGGAAATAACTAACTAAATAATAATGCATATTTAGTATTTCTAATTCTAATATTTATTGTTATACTTTTGCAGGATTAATATGAGTGTGAAGCGACTGGGAGCTGCTTTCGGATCTAAGATTAGTAGAGCCAGTTTGGTTGCTTGTGCATCAGCCGTTGCTGCCTCAGCATTAAATCGACCTGTTCGGCTTGCTCTACCACAGACCATAAATATGCAAGCAATTGGAAAACGTCATCCGTACTACAATCAATATGAAGTGAGCATTTATTTATTGTATTTTTTAAAAGTTTATGTGTATTAAAGTTTAATAATCATTGATACTTTTGTTGCGATTTTAGACACACAAAAAATATAGTATAATAAGTTGTTAGATTACAGTACACATGGGAAATACATAACATGTCATTACAATTCATTTCGTAAAAGAATACTTATTAGCTCTCTGCGTAAGCATATGGAAGCTTATACTTTCATTCCAGGTATATGTATATGTATATGTGGTACTTTATTTGTCGGAAACTACTGGTCAGATATAAACCAAATTTAGTAGGCAGTTAGCCCATTGTCTGAAACATAAAGATCGCTATATTTAATGATCGGGTTCGGTCTGGCACAAACTCGGTTTGGCGTGCATGTAGTACTTTGTTTCTGAGTAGCTATTGTCCGAATCTGAATGGAATTTGGTGGGCAAGTAACCCAACGTTCAAGGAATAAGAATCGATATATTTGATGGTGGAATTCGGGCAAGGATATGCTCGCCTCGACTTGTATATGGTACTTTATTTTCCGGTAACTATTGGCTGGTTGTAAATAAAATCTGGTGAGCTTCTAATCCATGTGTAAAGAATAAAGATCGTATAAAGATTATTTGGTGGCCTAGCTCAGTCAGGTTCAGACTATTCTTGGCTCGGCTCGGCCAAAGCTTTGAACAACGGGAGCTTCTTAGTTCGGTTCGATCGCTGTCTCAAGCCTCAACCACTTGTTTAAATATCTTAATTAATGTATTTATTTATTGCTATTTAACTTACTGTACATGTTTCTTTGGCATTTTACTATGGTTTCGAAATTTTCAAATCAAAAGTAAGCGGTTTCTCTGTATAAATGTGTATCTAGTATTTTCTCTTGAATTTATATTGTACATTCTACTACAAATTGATAGTAATATATACAAGTGGCTCGTGCGAACACGGCGGTAAGCGCCACTTCCGACGAAATGAGTTATTAGGTGAAATGGATTGAAATCAAACCAAACAACAGTACATTTGTAGCTTTATTTCGCAAATGTACCTATAGACTTGTTTGGTATATGCCATTGCATTTGGATTGCATGGAAATGAATAATTCTGTTTTCTAGTTTACTCGTAAGTTAGAAGATGTTACATACCATTGTGTTCTCTCGAGGCGCTCATATATCAAAAATACTTGCTTGATTTTTTTATTAGGTAGGAGTCTCTGAAACTGGTAAACTTGAGTATGTATCAGCCAAGTTGTATGATGAAGTAGGATGGACTGACAACGAACCTACAATAGGCACAGCCAGGAGGTTATTTCAAAATGTCTATGATGCCACAAGTTGGGAAATTACTGGTTCTACTGTCCTTACAGACAAACCTCAAAACACACCATGCAGATCACCTGGTATGTTCATTTCCCGAAATTGTAGTTACTCCTTTGATGAAAGTTTTTTTTTTTAAAAAAATACATTTGTTTTATATAGATAAAAAAAAACAATGATGTGTTTAGTGGTACTTTTCTAGAATGATATTATTAGGACCTTCTATAATGGTGTCAAGACAGTAACTAAACTAATTAGCTCAAGTTGAAATTTTCATCAAACATTTGTGTTTAATACATCGTATTCATATTTAGTAACATTTTGGAATTACTTAATATTTTCTTATAACAATAATAATAATAATAATAATTATCTGTTTGCCGAAACTTCAATCTTCTAATTATTTTATGCTCTGTTGCTGATATATCTTCCAGGTACGACAGAAGGTATTGCCAACATAGAGGTCATCATGGACCACGTCGCAGTTGCTCTAAATCTAGACCCAACTGATGTGAGGCTTGCTAATATACTGACTACAACATCTGAGATAGTTGCTGGGCCTAGATACTCCCTCCGAGATGAAAGTCCCATCCCACAAATGATTGAACAAATAAAAACGTCATCAAATTATGACGCAAGAAAGGAGAGTGTTGAAGCATTCAATGCTGTACGTATCTACAGACACTTAGTTGTGTTATTTGCTTGTTAGAGGCAACATACAGGTCTAAGACTCAGATGAAAATCCATCTGCTTTGACAATTATTTATTTTCTCGTTCATTTTTCATTGTGATGTTGAATTCAAATAGATTGACATCGAATATTCAAAAACAAAAGTTCCTTAACTTTCAATTACATTATTTGTAATTTTCCTAGTACATCAAATACTTTTACTTGCGTTATTTTAGTGTTAAATAGAGAAGGACTTAACCTTTTATGATGTGTTTGAATTAAACAAATATGTATACATAGTATTCAGTCCTCTTTTTCGTTTTTGTAAAAGGAAATGTACCAATCTTATATCAATGCGTGCGATTAAGGAGCCTTGAAATAAAAAGCTGTTGTTTATGTTCATAGAGTTGAAGATTACAATTAAGTTATATATTATAATTAAGTTGAACAAGATTATAATTAAGTTGAATAATTTATGTGGCATTGTGTTAGATGTTGAAAATAAATGTGATGTGATATATTTGATCCATTTAATTGATTTTTCACAAGAAAGAAATGAAACCGTTCGAAACGTTCCTTCAGTTTGGATAAGAAACTTTTCCTCCTAGTTTGATTCTACTGTTTATATATAAATCAACAAGTCAATTAAGCTGGCTATATATTTCGCTATTTCAGTAGTATCTTAGTATGGATACCTCAAAAATCTCAACAAGTAAAACAATCTTTCTCTTTTCTAGGCCAACCGCTGGAAGAAACGAGGAATTGCCTTGGTACCAATTCGATATCCGTTGTACTATTCAGGGAATTACAGCTCTTTGGTATCCATCTTTCACGATGATGGCACAGTAGCAGTATCTCATGGAGGAATTGAATTTGGACAAGGAACAAATACCAAAGTAAATATTTAAGTTTCTTCCAAGATCCACAAACATGTTTGACGTACTTTAACAAAATGAAATCTTGAACTCAAAGCAAAGTTTGATCCAACTGACGAGAAGGTCATATTAAAATTTTACTTTGATAAATTACAAGAGTTGACAAATCTGAATTTTTTATCCGTCCCGACCCATTCTATTGCCAGTTTGGTCGCTCAGGCGTACTTCAGTTTTAAAAACCTAATCTTTTCAAATGCATTGTACTATCCCCAGTAATAAAGACTTTTTCATTAAAGAAAGTATATACAAAACATATTAAATACCTAAAATATTTTATTCCCTTAGGTAGCTCAAGTTTGTGCTCATGCTCTTGGAATCCCTCTGGATATGGTTAGCATCAAGCCCGCTTACAATTTTATATCACCAAATGGCTCTGTGTCATCCGGAAGCCTTACTGGTGATCTGTGCTCTTATGTAAGTATACAATTTACTTTATTTTGGAAATGTTAACTAATATGAATTTTACGAATCTTTCAAATATAAACTAATAAAATTATGTGGCATCAAGCTCTAAAAGTATTTCCTTTGTGAAATGTATTATGGAACACTATTTAACGTATACTTATCTATGGTAATTGATATTCTTGAAGAAGATATCTAAATACTTTGTTAAATCTTGATCTTGAACAAACATTTTTCAGGCTACTTTGAAATGTTGTGAAACACTTTTGAGCCGAATCAATCCGATAAAAGAACAAATGGATAATCCTACCTGGCAAGAACTCATTCAAGAATGTTTCAATCAAGGAGTTGATCTCCATGCTGAATACACGTAAGCAATTATTTACATTTTAATTAACATTCACGCTGATAAAATTTAAGTTATGCTCTATTATTTCTAAATTTGTGTACCAAAGAAGTTTATTTTGTACAGTATTTACTAAGTTGCGTATGCATCGTAAATCGTATAGTTGGATTTTCTTCTTTTCTATAATTGTTCCAAGCGTAGAAGACAATTTGTAATAATTGGATGATGAGATTCAATGTTTTTTACGGACAAATTTTATTAGTAATATACAACCGTTTACATATGTTCTCTCTTTTATGATTTGAAAAGCAAATTAGAAAACTATGAATACAATTTGTAACTTACGATTTTCTTTTTCATGATATTCAAATTAGAGTTTACATATAAAATGAAAGTATATCACCTGCAAATGAGTTAGAAGAAAATTAAAACAAAATCTGCAGAAGGCGATTACATATAGCATGATACATAATTTAAATGATTGTGCTACTCTTGCGTACTCTAACTAGTCTATGGTCTACGGAACCCGAAGATTCAATGCTGAAATTACAAAATCTGTCCGTTGACTTCTATCCTTAGCCAACTGGATTCAGTTTCTACTTTGTTTTCCTGTTTCTCCTAGATCGATCCTAATATTCTCTTCCTATATGCAACTAGGTCTTCCTAAATTTTTCTTTTATTATTTTTTTTATATAATTGGGATTCCAGTTAAAATTTTCAAAGCGTTTCTACTTTACTCCATCCTGCTTACATGACTTGCCTACCTGACACGTGTGAGCCTCCGAAACTTAATGGCCCTAACAATGCTAAGTAAGTAGTAAAAATTATGTAATTCCTTGTTATGGAGTTTCCACCATTCTCCATTTCCATCCCTTTTGGGTCCAAATATTAGTATCGGGATTTTATTTTCAAATACTTTTAGTTTCCTTTCTTTCCTCAAAATAATCGACTATATCTTGGAACCATACAGCACAACAGGAAAAATTATAGTTTTATATATGTTAAGCTTCAAATTCTTTTCAGAACTCACAAAGACAAATAAAAAGACGAATTCTCTGCTTTCAATTGACATCTAATTCTTTTGTAGGCTTTGGCTGCTAACGTTGATCCAGATCTTTCAGTGGCCACTTTGTCGAATACATTACTTGATATTTTAAGATATTCATAATTTACAGTATTGTGGTTACGGCAAACGTCCATGTCCTTACTTTTCTCTACAGTTACCTCTACACCTATGTTACTGTAGACGATTAATAAAATCTCTAGATTTAATTCTATTCCCGTCATTGTCATAATCATCATGAGCTACGTCCTGGTGAGTGTCATTCAACTCATAGCCTGGTTGAATCTTTAATTTTCCTTACGGCGTATTCCAGAGGAAAACAATAATAATCATAGAAATAACGCAGCCCCTTGATTCAGGCCATTCTAGACGTGAATTCTCGTGACAAGTTCTTTCTTACTGGCAAATCTTACTTTGATTCGTGTTTCAGGTGGAAAGAAGGTGCTATAGAAATTAGCTCACCAAAATGTTGAATTTGTGATATTTCACTTTGTCCACTCAGATTCCAATCATAATTTCCATTATTATTTTAATTCAGAATATAGAGAAAAGAAAATTGTTGTTGATGTTTTAAATTTTGTAATGCTCAATAAATCTCGAGTTTTGTTAAATTTCTACTTCTGTAAACCTCGCAAGAAATATATCCAAGTGTTACGTAGTTTCCATTTGAAGTAATAATGTAAATGTTTTTGTTTGAGATGAGACATAGATAACTGATTACTTTTCTTATATCTAAATTTTACTAATGAGTTGGTAAAAGGGCACAATATTTAGAAACCCCATGAATTTATAAAAACGTTGGAAAATTTAATTTAAGGAACAATATAGTTAAGCTTCCAGTGTTACATATGTAACGAGAATCATTGGAAAATGGATCTAAAATGATTTATGTTAATGTTTATGAATTCTGTTCAATGTGTTTAAGTACAGTAGTTACATAATTTCATGTAATTTTACTTTTAGGTACTCAGCAAGAAAAGACGTTGATGTTAAACCGTACGACATCTGGGGAGTAGCAGTTGTTGAAGTAGAAGTTGATATTCTAACAGGAGAACGCAATGTAAGAGCCTCGTTTCTCAAACAAAAATAATTTGAAATTTGTATTTTACAGTTATCATTTGTACTCGGTTTATTAATTTATCATTTCAAGTATTTGTATTTGTATACGTCATAATTAGGTAAATGTTTAGTTTTGCATACTCTTTTGCTCAAGTGGGAGAGGTTAGAGCACGCACGTCACTCTGAACAAAGCGTTAGTATTTAAAGTGAGATGTGAATCACTTGATGGAAAAATGAAAATTTTCTGTATTACGTCCCACGATTACGGTGTGTACGCTGAAAGAGACGGATGATTAATGAAAGTGAATGATTATGAAAGAATTGGTTTAATTAGAATGTGGGAAGAAACGGGAGAACCCTAGAATATTTACAAACACTGTATTTTCCATCACAAACCCACATGGCTTCCAATCGAATCAGGGACTATTCGCCCAAGAGGTCAACGCTCGCCATACTAGTACTCAGGTTTAAATTCGATGCTAGACTCACAACAGGAACCGAAATCTGGACCACCTGTATAGACACATTATCCATGAGGCTACTAAGGGGCAACGTGAGAAGATTGGTATATACCAACACAGTCTCACCCAACAAATTTTTGACTTACATCTTATTGCGTTTTTTTAAACCAGTGGAGACAGAATTCCTACGGAAACAATTCTGGAGACTATGCGTACCATTGAGATTGAAGGAACCACATAGTCGAAAGTTCTAAATAAATAATGGTTTCCATTATCAGACTAAATAGATGTCTCGAACTGAATTTATAATAACTTTTTATAATCCGTTTTCTTCTATCTTATTACTAAACATAAAGCAATGTTGTTTTCTATTAGGTAAATTTAAAGATTATCTATATTAAGATATATCTCTTATGACTAAGGTTTCCAGAAAAGTCTGTTATGTCTTGCTTGAAACTATTCTCAGATGTACCAGATTTGTTTAGTAATTTGTGGATAATTAACGAACTGTAAATATTGTTTATAATTATCTATATAAAGTTAACAATGATATCCAATACAACCACACTAGGCTCCGTATTTTGTCATTTCATATTGATTTTTTCTTTTACTTATTGTTGAGGTAATTTAGTTACAACAATTTTTAACTTGGAAGTATAAAAGTATTTTTACGTACGTTTTCTTGGAAATTCAAATTAACATGCTAATTAATTACTTTGTAGCTTATTCGTGCGGACTTGTTGGAGGATGTTGGAAGAAGCTTGAGTCCACTTATTGATGTCGGTCAAGTTGAAGGAGGATTTATAATGGGAATGAGCTATTGGCTTAATGAGGAACTGATTTTCGATCCAGATACTGGAAGATTACTCACAAATAGATCATGGGTATGTTATATGGAAAGCTTATAAGTATTATTGATATATGCCCAATATGTTAATGGTATTCCAATTTACATACATCATATCGAATTTATAAATGTATATAATATCGTATTAAAAATTTGTTAAGTTTCAATGTATTGATGGAGCAAATTTGCCTGCTTAGAAATATGTAATTATTTATAAAATATTCAGTATGTTTACTCACTAACTACAAAATGATATTTCATTCATAAAGAAGCTGTAGTGACATTTGTTATAAATTACAATAGCATTGACTATTACTTGCATTGTTTTGGGAAACTTGATATATTTAGAAATATGTTTGTTTTAGAATAATATCATTGTAAAACATTTCTAAACAATTGTAGAAAATGACAGAGTTGATTATTTTCCTTTTATTTAGGAATACAAACCATTTACCGCCAAGGACATTCCACTAGATTATAGAGTGTCTTTCTCGCAAAATACTATAAATCCGTATGGTGTTCTTGGATCTAAAGGTGAGCACTTATTTCTAGAAGAGTAAGTATGAACATTGGTAATACATTGCCAAGTTTACTGGGTAACAATGAGTATAAATCCCACACTTGTAACCTATTCCTTAAATTTATTACCTATTTTTCTAAAATCATACTAATGGCAGAAAAATCTGAGTTAAGGTTTGCGTTTAGAAATCTTTCCGCATGAAAGTTTAAAGTTTTGATATTTTCTTGGTGACTGAAAAAATGTAGGATATTTATAAATTAGAACTCATTTAAAACATTTCGGAAAGTTGAAACTTTCATTTTAGTTTTCGGTTTTGCATTGTCATTTTCCCAATAGTACAGAATTTCAACAGTAAAACAGGCGTGTTTTGTTTTCACTTTAAATTTGAAATCTCCTTATCACTTTAAATTTGAGTACCATATAAACTTTACAATAATGTTTGTGAGAAATATGTGTTATTTATATCATTTAGTTGCTTATATTTCGTCTTCCTTCTGTGTGCTGTTCAAAAATGTATGTCATAATTGAAACAAAGTGTACTTATGTGAAAGTAAAACTATTTGTAATTCACAAAAAAAGTTGTTCATTTATTTCTATATGTTATTATTTTGTGTACATAGCAACTGGAGAACCTTCACTTTGTATGGCAATTGTGGCATTCCTAGCTGTCAAGAATGCTTTGTATGCTGCAAGAAAAGATGCTGGAACTCCTGGTTGGTTTGCAATGAGTAAGTATTGCATTAATGGTATATCTCACTGATTAATTTTTGTAATATATATTTAGTTGGGTCCTCTGAACACCAACTCTATATGAGACTTGGACCTGCTGCTTAATGAGAAAGCCAAAGTACGTGACCTTCTGCCGGGTCTTCCACGGAGAAGATGCATGAGCTTAACGAGAGAGTTTAATATACATTTCTATTCAGATTAATAGCATACAGAATAGCAAAAAGGGATATTGAATATTGTACAACACCAACATATTGTTTCTAGTCGCTATTGTTTTATGAAAGGCTCAGATCACTGATAATTTAGTAATAAGTTAAACTCATGTGTATCCTTTTCAATAAAATTGCTGATAATTTGTTATTGTAATAGTTTTTGTATGTTATTGTGCGTAATTGATTACATTTTGTGTGAGAAGTATAGAACGATTTAAGATTTAATTTATCCTGGCAAATAATGTTTAACAAATTAGAAGTATTCATCTTCTAATAAGATATATCATAAAATTCGATTAATTGAGATATAACATTACGGAAAAATAGTTTCTTTCCTTAGTCGTACTCTTGTAAATTATTATTATTATTATTACCTGCAGATATGCCAGTTCTTTGCAAGGAAAAGATATGACTTAATAAATATAGAACCGCCATTTTGAATATTGTAGAAATTATCAACATTTCCTCCTTTTGAAGCATAATTTTATGGAAGTGCTGCAATATATTTTCGTTCATCTTCGATAAATAGCTTATATACCAACTTTTGCACACCCCACTTAAGCAAGACTTCACATTAGATAATTTCTGAATATCGTGAAGTTAAATATTACAAAAATGCTGTATTTTTTCATTTAACGGAGAAATTATCGAAAACGTAGGAACTTACAAGAAAATCTTAAAACTCGCCTTAAATCACACGAATGATGTTGCAAAAATATACTAATTCTAATTTTAAATTTTACAGAGGCTCCAGCTACTCCTGAAAGGACCTTCCTCTCCAGTTTAACTGACAGAAGCCAATTCTTAATTTAAGATTTGTGCTGCTAAAGAGGCTGGAAAGTATCATGAAGAGAAAAAAGAGTATTTCAAAGCGAAAAATGATAATTTACTTATTTGGTGTCGGTAGACGATAAAATTCATTCCGTAAATTCATATATCGATGACTGTTAACTATAATGTTCATTTATCTAGAATGTTTTTGTGATAGTTATCTATAGGATTCATTAAGCAATATTATTTTTTGGTGATTGTTAACTGAAATTCGTAATGGTCAACTAAAATATACACTTGACTATGTTGAATTTTGAACAATTTTTAATTTAAACATTCATGTAACAAAAGTGATTTTTTGGTGATGGTTGACTGTAATAAATTTAAGTTGAAGCATAAATAAATTGAAAATTTCAACAAACATTTGAATTATTATTGCTAGACATAAGAGTTTCCTAACAGCATTACTACCAATGTTATAGACATTTATTTACGGAAATATAAAACGAAGAGAATAAGTAGCGAGATATAAATGTTCGAAAAGAGTAAACAAGAAAGAAATCAGGAAAAATCATGGTAATAGAGTAAGTACAAACGTCTGTAAATATTTCTTCTAACGTACGAGGGTGAATGAAATATGAACGAGCCTTGATTGGCTAAGCGTTGGAATGGGTACCTGGGTTTGATTGGGCAGGTGCGGTCGGTAGGTAAAGTTGCCGAGAGTCAGGAACAAGAACAGCTGACTTGTCGCATGCTTCGTTTAGTAGCTCTCACGGTGAGTGAGAAGAGTGTGCCAGTGTCTGTTGCGCAACGGATAATTATCAAGTTCCTCACCCAGGAAAACGTCAAACCAGCCGAAATTTACAGCAGACTGCAGACCCAGTTCTGGAATGATACCCTTTCATGTACAATAGTGAAGGTGTGGTGCAGCGAATTCAGCGCAAGGCCGTGAACGTGTTACAAATGAAGTTCAGCCCTGTCGTCCTCGTACTAGTGTGACTAATGACATCATTGCAAGTGTTCGTGAGCTTATGGAACGGGAACGACGCGTCACTGTGGGTCAAATTGCAGCAGAACTTAGTGTGAGCTATGGAATTGTCCAATTAATCATCAAAAAGCAGTTGGGCTTACGCAATATTACAGCTCGGTGGGTTCCCAAGCTGCTGAATGACGATCAAAAGCTGAACCAGTTCGCATTGCTAGAGTGCTTTACACTCGTTTTGACGTGGAAGAGGAAGCGTTTTCGCATTGCATCGCTGCCTTTGACGAGACATGGGTGCATCATTACACCCCAGTAATTTGCGATTTGCGACCAACAATCAAGTGGAAACCTTTGTGCACAATGGTTGGCTACTTGCCCAGCTTCATTCTACGAAAACGACATCAAAAGAATAGCCAAACGTTTGGAAAAAAGCATCTGTAAAGGCGGAGGCTATGTAGAAAAATAAGTTGTGGCCATGTCTCTGTTTCCTACAATATATATTTTGTTTCAACACAAAGCTTGTTTATATTTGATCTCCCCTCGTATTATCCCCCTACCCAAGCCGTTGTTACTGTTGTGTACTATAGAACAATAATTGCGGAAAACAATACCTTGAATATAAAGAAGTAGTGATAGAAGGTAGTTCTAGCTATGGTTTACAGAGTTTGTAATATGGAAGTAACCCTATGTGTTTGGCCATATTTTCTTGAGAAGTTATCTCACAAGGGATTTGCATGTCCTCGAACACTCAGAACCGCAGGTAAATGTGCTTTGAATATAACCTACTCATCTCAAACAGAATGGCATGAGCCATTTTCATACAAACCTGTGCGTCTTACCTCGATAGTTATTTGGATGATCATCTACGCAAGGTCTAAGAGAGGAACTTTGGTAACGCAAGGAAACAAAAAATTGCAATGCCAGTACCGATTGTTATATATATATTTCACTTTGCTTAAAATAATTACGCTATCTGAATAACAAATTTTTCCACTGACTTGCTCGTGTTACACCACTACTCAGTCCTCAAAGTTCAGGTGTGGGATTTCAATGAAATGGTCAAAGCAAAGTGGAACAGAACAAAATGCACACGTGACGTAACTCCCTTTATAACATTCAACAGCACTTCTTCATCTAAGCAGTCCAATATGAAACACTATACTAATTACAGTTTTAAACAATGATATTCTTATGTCAAGATGTAAACCTCCCTTTTTACAAGCGTACAGTAACAGGCTTGTACTTCGGTGCAGAAAGTTGATTGTATAGCTCAGAATGAAATCTGAATATAAAATGATGATCGTGTATTTCTACTTGTGGCTTTTCACAATGTAGTCTTATAAACTTGACAATTCATATCACATAGCGCATATATTGCCTAAAGAAGTATACATCAAGAGGTTGGGAATATTTTGTTGTCTTTGGTGGCAATATCTTGAGGGTAACATCTTTGTGCGGAAAACTTTCATGTAATAGAGTATGATCTTTATGGCCTGACCAGGAGTAACACAGCAATAGGCTCTTCGCATTGTAACGTACATATTCAGCAACAACGGTAATGAAGGACTGCAAGTCGGTCACCTGTGCGTAACATATGGGGAAGCAGTCAAGTTCTTGTTGCTTTTAGGATACAGTTTGATGACGTGCCCAACACTGGGGACGGTGGAGCCAAGCAGAATCCTGATATTACGAATTTGTTTGACTTCGCCGGTACTGTGGTACCACAAGCTGATCCTTCATTTGGTTTCAATAAACCTACCATTACCTGGTAATTTTACAAAGATAATTTCTCAATGCAATTTTAAGTCATTGGAGTTATAGTGTAGCGAATTACCCTAAGTGAGTAAAAATAGTGGTTTATTATTACGTTATATTTTGATAAAAATACATAGAACAGAAGCTAGCGTTCTTTAATGTAATGCTGGTAGAATGTATAAGTAAGTGGAAAGGTAGGATTCATGAAGAATTCCAGCATGTTTTAACTATTACTTCAGATTGGTAATATGCTGTTAAAACATTTTTGGATAAATTTATCACACCGTTAGTTAGTATGGAATTTTATAATGGGAGAATATATAGGGTAATGGGAGAAAATAAATCTCTCGTAAACTTTCTTCGTGAAAAGGAAGCAGTTTTACATTTGTTACATATGCCAAGTCATGAATTTTGTCATATAATTGATAATTTAGTGACACCTGAGATACGGGATCTTTTACTTTAAACAAATTTACTATGAAAGAATTCATGGTAACTGCTGAAAGTTACGAAATGAATCTCCAATATACTCCAGATTATAATAAAATTATTAGTTTAATACAGTAATAGTAATACCAACCGAACGATCCCTAAGGAAGATTGAAATTATAATCAGTAAAGGCAGGATGGAATTCATGTTTCTTAAGCACACATACTTAGCAAAGGTGTTCATACAGGGTAACTTATTTAGAGGGTAGTTCAATGTATTTGGTGCAGTAAATAACACCCGTTAAACGTTGAATTTATGCGAAACTCACTTATTAGAGAAAATACGTCAAAAATGTCGTCCACGAACTAAATTAGTGAACTTTTCAATTACTGTCCTCGATAATAAAAGTGTGAATACACACGAGGTGGTTGAACTGAGATTATTTATAAATAGTGTGTGATTCATCGCATGGATTGGAGTTATTCAACAAAGAATAAAAGTTACAGATCTAGAGTTAACGTTGTACTAGCTTCGTTCCGAGCGGAACATTGTTCGTGAAGGAGCAGATGTTAGGGGAATATGGTTCATCCAGCTAGTTCAGTAGCAGGTTTAGCAGTGTCCAAGGGTAAAGTAGCAGTGACAAAGTTACTTTGAGTCGATATCAAACAATATCGACTAGGCAGATATCCTCTTGGCAGATGGGTCAACTTAGTTGAAAACCACATCTTAGGAGAAGATTGACCATTCAATGCACTGCATTCAACTGGTGGTGACCAGAGGGCACCGATACCGGCTAAAGGATAACGGTCCAGATCTTGACGAGAAAGGGGGTTATCTTCAACCCAGAAAGTCAGGAAATGGAGGTGAGCATTGGAAGACGTCCAGTTTCTAGTCTTCAGGAGACGACTACTTCTGCGCAGAGTCTCTAGAACTTTGAAGAGGTACCGTCATGGATCAGCACGAAGAATCCCACGAGACAAGAATTCCAGTATTTTGCTGACGACATGGAGAATACATTTAAAGGAATATTTATTTAACACCTGACATTATTTTACCCTCTTTAATACTTTATGTAGAAAATACATATTTTTAAGAACTTAATTATGTAAGTACCAAAGATTTATGCGTCCTTAAGAGGTATGAACAAAAAATAATTTTAACTGATTCTAGCCCTTATATTGCGCAACACTATCCGGTGTCCAAGTACAAGTTGAAAGAAATGGATGTTTTCATAGATTTTTTAGTTGATAAAGGGGATCTTGAGGAAATCCAAAGCTCAGCATACATTTCTCCTTGTTTTATGACTACTGTGGCGCAATTACTGGATACGCCACTGAATTTTTGGACGGACGGTATATATTGTAAATTGTCTGACTGAAGACTGAATTTGGTGAAAAAAATGATTAAAATAAAAATAAAAATAAAAAAGAACTGTTAAAATGTACTAATAAAATTAAACACGAATAGGACACTGCAAAAAAGAAAGAACGTAAATTTAAAAAGCATTATGTGTAGTATTACAATTGCTGAATGTTAAAAATATTTTTTCTTTCTTTCAACTAGCTTTGGTAAAAAACGAAGAGTCTTTCTGTTTCTAATAGCGCGGAAGCGTGATGTATACAGCAGCGACAACTGTGCTTACGTGGCGAGTGATGGCCGATTGCGGAGTTGAGTTGGAGCTTAAGATTTGCCTCGAAAAGATCGTATTGGAGTGGAAATGATGGAATAGTGAAGTTACTTTCGAAATCGATAGAGGATTAAGTTGTAAAAATACTCGCAGATGTTTTTCGTTTTTTCTTGTTCGTCATTATGCTTTAGAATATTAACGATTACTACGAAGATTTTAAACAAATGGTTTTGTCTATTCTTCGATTCTTTTCTGGATTCTTCATGGATCGACAGTAGTTGTAGGTTTAGGAGCTAATTGATTATTAATAAGAGGTGGTAAGTCCAGTTAGTAGCGGATCCAAGAGCCTAGCTGAAAGTATTTGTATAAGTACAAAGTAGTTAATTAAATTTAATGGATTATTCTTAGATTCCTTATTTATTTCGCTTCACCTTCTTATCATAGGTGTCCATAGGGTCATGAATTACTTTGTAGTTGGTCTAATTGAAATACGTTCCATATAGTTTGCATGGTCCTATTAGTTTTCAATTATCTATTTGAGATTCAATCTATAAATTATATTAATTAGTTTTGTTCTGTTATTTTTATTCTGTGATAGGTTTGGATAGGGCTTTCTGGAGTCTTACTTATCTTCCTAGCCTGTCGTTAAAAGTCCGTGAGTTTGACTCGTAGGTTAATGCTGGGAAATACTTTGTTAATTGAATCGGGCCAATTTAGTATTTGATGGGTTGATTTTGCAAAGCACTATTGCATTATTGAAGTAGAAATTTCAGTATTTCCAGTTAAATTAAAATTTTGATACTATTGGAAATCAAGGTCAATTTCGTAAGACTGGTTGTATAAAAATCAATTACGTATTTAATTTGAATAGTTTGGTATCTACTTGACCTATTTGTTGTCCATAATATTACTGTTATTGGTAATTACTTTTATTATTAGAATCAGCTTCATTTTGAATTTGTTATTAATATTTGTTGAAAATTGAGATATTTTATTCATAATAAATTATATTTTGTTTGAAATTACGGGATTCCAATTTTGAAACAATACATTATTTGATCATTACCTTACTTCTACCTAGATTAACTTTTGAGCGAGATATCTTTTTTGTTAAGAATTTGATGTATAAAAATACTCCTTGAGCGCATGGTTTCCAACAAGCACCCTGCAATATCGTATATTCAACTATAGGTTATTTATGATCAATTTATTAGTTCATTAAGATAACCGTCAGTTTTGAGTAACGACTCCAAACTGATCCAAAGGTCAGTAGTTAATTATTTGGAAATTAACAAAATAACTGGATGTTCTAATTCACACGCTGACTCTACGATAGCTGTCATTAGGAAATATTATTATTTTAGCTCATTTGATCTACAATTTGGATACCATGTTTATTCGCTTAATTGTCGCCCTCACATAGTAGTCGTACCTTAAGTTTGAGTAAAAATATTCGTCAAAAAATTCCCCGCATAAAAGTCACAGTTTATGTGATTTTTGTGTTTGTGAACGAGACTTTCTTCGAAATAGCTTATCTTGCGCGAGTCCGAGTAAAAGAACTTTTCGTGTTTACTGGCAAGTAACACGGTGAGCTATCTGTCAACAGAGATCAGGCAACCTATTTCTACCCTCCATTCTGCGCGCCTCCTTCCAAGTGACTCTTCCCTGTAGGGCACCTGTTTACAACTCCCTCGTCTGCTTTGGTATCCCATCGTATTGCCTCGAGGGTTTCAAACATCTGGTTGTGGTTCCAAAAATCACTTCCTGGCTGGAAGACAGCCTCTGGGGCCAAAGCGACACAAACCACCTTCGTTGCTACGCGATTTTCAATTCATTGATTTTCCATTATTACGGTAGTTGGACGAGAGCGTGGCCTGGCTATTAGTATTAGTCCGCGACTATGAAAGCGGAAACTTCGGTTTTCTAAAATTATTTCTTGCGTACTTTTGCTCGGAGAAAAATGGGAGAGTTCAGAAACAACAAAAGTTATACTGAAAGTGATAAACTGAAAGTGATTGAATATGCAGAAAAGAACTGTAATAGAGCTGGAGACAGAGAATTGGGTGTGAATGAAATGTTAATCAGGGACTGTAGAAATGCGAAACATCGGCAAGAAGACACTAGTGTAAGCAGGCGTGCATTCAGAGGACCAAGGCGTGGAATTTTTCAGAGGTGGAAAAGGAACTTCTTTCTTATGTATGTGATGTGCAATTGCAAGTAAAATGCTGCAAGCAAAAGCACACAAAATCCCAAGAACGAGAGATATTCCACACATAGAATCCAAAGTAAGTCGAGGGTGATTAGCAAGATTTTTGCTCTGCAATGATCTGGTAATCCGGCGAAGAACATGTCTCTGTCAGAGATTGGTATGATTACAGAGATAAATTGATAGACTTTCATAAATGTGTTTATCCGAATTCGACGATCTAAATCTTATCTCCCATCACAGATTAGAAGCACCAATCAGATGCCGTTTTTTCGATATGCCACGCAACACGATGGTAGCAGAAAAGACGCTTCAAAGGTTGCACACGACTGGGAATAAACATGCTTCACTATAATAATGGGATTTACAGACAATGGTCGTAAGCTACCTCCATTCCTTATTTTCACAACGAGAACTGCCTCGCGTTTGTTTGTATATATTTCTGTTTGTATATTGCTATAGTGATGTAAACGGTTGTCAAGGAGATGTTTTATATATAATTGAGAGGATCATTACAGTTAGATGTCTGATTTTGAACTGTGATGTAAAATAAGTAATTTCTCATCAAATATAGTGTTTTAGAAGTAGAGATTGGTGTATGTTTCATTGTAACTGTTGCTAATATACGTAATAATTGAAATACATGAACACTTATATGGACTGTTGTAATATATATTAATAGTGGTATCCACTCCAGGAAAATTTGTTTAATTTCAAGAATAGTGAGATTTTTCAAAATAGTTTTAATGTTATTACGTAACCACAGATTGATTAACACCCATCAAAGGATGGCGGAAATTGGAAGAAATGCACCAATTTCAGAATCGTAATTCCAGACACAACGGTGATACAACTAGAAACGATGCAAATAATTACATTCCTTTCAGCATCGGTATAGGAATAATAAGTACTGTCAATAGGCTATAATACAGTTAATCGTAATATGTTTGCTAATAATCGAAGTGGGATAGATGGCAGGAATTTTTACGGTAGCAGACAAGAAATAATGAGTCGAATTTTCCTTGTAATACTGCACGAGATTGCGCTGTGGAGTGTGATCTGATGTACGAAATGAAAGTGCATCAGCAAACGAAATTGCATTCGTAAATGAACTACAAAATTATAAGATTAATACTTCAATGTATCATAATGATTCTTCTCAGGATTAAATAACTGATACTGACAGTGGAACCATCCCGGTTTTTAATAGCACTGATTGTTATCAGTATATTACTGTATGTAATTGTTTTTGGAGGTCGGATGATAACATAAATTGCTAATTATGTACCCAATGATATTTTGTTTACTTGAAAACTTATTGTACAGCCCGAACACGTATTAAAGTAAATGTCATCCCCTTCAAAGCACTTATTGGTACAGGAGCAAATGTGTCCCTTACATCATATTTTTTCTGGCGGAGTCTTATAAAGACATTTCAAATCCCAAATTGCAAAAGGTAGAACTTATTTTTAATCGACAATAAAGGTAAGCATAAGAAAAGAGTTATGGGAATGACACAAGTTGGGATGTCGCTACAAAATTATGATATTTCAGTTTTGAGTGAACTAAATGAAAATACCCTCATTGGCATAGACTTCCTTACATTCTTACGCGCCTTATCCGATTTCAAAAATAAAGCATTTTCTATTCATACCTTCAGCGATAACATTCTAGATTTGTTCTCTGCAACTGATAACTTTGCTTCACAATAGCAACCTTTTCTTGACAACATTAAATTGCATGTGAAAAATCAACCCAATTATAAAACTGATGTTATGCAATCTAAAAATGAAAGTGTAAGTGTTAATAACCGAAATTCTTCGTTTGAAGATAAAGGAAGTAGTTGATTCTTTTGGTGACGAAAATGGAAAATATGTATCAGAACTTAAGGATATTATATATAAGCATTCGAAGTTGTTTAGGAAAGTTCCCGGGTAAACATTTCACATATGCAATTAAGTTGGATACACAACAGCCGATTGTCACAAAGCCGTATAAATACAAATTTCGAGTTGAAGTGAGGAGACAGATTAATAAAATGTTGCGAAATGATATTATTCGTCCTTCACAAAATATTCATTTAAATCCAATTCATGTCGTTCCGAAAAAAGATCGGAAACAACTGAGAATCGTATTCGATCTGAGAAAATTAAATAAGCTCATACAACTACAACAAGTTAGATACCCTCATGTTGATGAGATCCTTAGTACTTTAAAAGGCAATGCTATATTTGGAAATCTCGATCTAGTTTTATCGTACAATCAGATACTGTTGGAAGAAAGTTCTAGGCCTTATACAGCTTTTACATTTGAAGGTCAATTGTATGAGTACAATCGAGTAGCCCTTTATTTTGAGTAGTGGTAGCACTACTCTAGCAGGTTGTTTAAATCTCGTATTAGGACAGAATCTACATTCTAATGTTCTTATGTTGACGATATATTATTTATTTGAAAAACACCTGAAGATAATCTAAAAAGTTGGATACAGTTCTGGAACGGTTAGAAGATGCTAATCTTCCAGTTAATTTAGAAAAATCAGTTTTTTAGGAAATCCGTAGAATTTTTTGACTATCATATAAATTCACAAGAGATGTGTTTCAGTGAATCAAAGATTTAGGCTATCAAATATTTACCGTTTCCAGATAATCTCAAAGAGACAAGTAAATTCTTTGGCTTATTCAATTGATTCCGAAGATCAGTACCAAGATTTGCAGAAATTGTCCAGCATTTATTTCACATTATGAAAAAGGGGATACCATAGCAATGGGGAGAAGCACAAGAAGGAAGCTTCCATCAATTAAAAGCCTGTATTATAGAAAACATCCAGTTGAACCATCCCGATTTCAATAGTGACACTTTAAAGGTAATTTGTGACATATTTTGGCAGTCCAATCCTTCAGTAGATCAACCTGTCGTGATCCATGTGTTAGCCGTACGATAAAAAGTGCAGAAAAAGAGTATACAATAACAGAGATGGAATTGCTTGCTGTTTGTTTTGCACTAAAGAAATTCGCACCATACGTCATTGTTCGTCATTTTATAATGCTAACATATAATTCGTTATAACATCTCAAAAGAGTACAGGGATACAATAATTGTTTGTTGGGATGGTCATTAGAATTAGTTTGATTTTGAAGTGCAGAATGTTAAAGGTGTCCATAACGGTATTATAGATACATTGTCAGAGTTATTTCCAAATTCAGAGCAACAAATTCTATCAGTAAATTCATTCAAAATTTCTTAAGACGAAATGGCTAAAATATCTTTGAAAGAATTAAAGAAACATCAGCGAAATTACGAGGAATATTCGAAAATCTTAATACACTTAACATCTTGCCCTACGTGTTGTGATTATTCTCGTACTTGGAGGTCAATATATCATATGACAAATGATGTAATCTTAATTGACGACCTTAAATACAAAGATAGAAAGAAAATATGCATACCGCCATCTCTGGTGCCTCATATATTGAAGGCTTATCAACGATGACTTTGGTCATTATGGATATTTGCAAGTATATTCACTAATTAGTAATTTTTTTACTGAAAGTCACTCCGGTCCTAAATTAAGAATTAAATTAACGATTGTGAAGAGTGCATGAAAATTAAACGTAAATATCAGGCTATTTATAAACATATGCTGTCTATTATAAATGAAAAGCCTCATTCTTTCTTGTCCATTGACTTGTCGATACAAAACGTAGTGTTCAAACAATATGGAGTTTTGGATTGCCTATGTGAGACGAGACGAGACTAAGACATAGTGTTCAAACAATGATTTGGTTAGAGATGAAACAATTCATGAACAAATAAATATTAACAAAATTCAGGGGGCATTCCGGGGGTGCCCGGTAACACTCTCAACTAATCTTTTCAAAAATCTCTCGTTCGTGCGGCGCTGGTTCAGGGGTAGTTTCCCCCGGTTTAAAAACATAGTGGCTCAGTGGCAGAGTACATATCTATGACGTTTGGTAGTTCATATTTCGTTTCACACTGCACACTGTGTTAATTATTTTCATAATAAAGACAATGTGTCTCAATTTTCTAGAAGGTTCCCGCTTCGATCCTTGTGAAAACAAGTTTGTGGTAGAGAAATAAAATGTTTGTAAATTTCCTACGGTTCCCTCCACTCAACACAAATAGATCAAAGCAATAATAATAATAATAATAATAATAATAATAATAATAATAATAATGATAATAATAATAATAAGATTGTAAAAACTTTCTTGGATTTAATATCTTCTTTTGATGAACACTCAAAATCACACGAGAGACACGCTGAAAAACTCACACACAAGTTCTTATACACTACTAAAGATAGCCACCAGTTAATCGCCTCGCAAGAGTAAAGTTAGTTATAGAAAAAATGGATGTGCACCGCATTTATATATAATATACGTATTAAGGACATAGGGGGGAAGAGAAATAAGGTAAATGAATTTTCGTTTGTCCTTCTCTAAATGCCGCTTGGGTTCAATTCTCTCAGTTTACAAAGAGGGAAAGAAGGGATATTTCGTTTCCAGACATTTTATCGGATCTATAATGACCAGTTCAAAGAATACATTCAGAAATAATCAATTTTCTTTCTTTTCTATACTTTCACAGAAAGTTTCGCAAAATACTTATGGTGGCAGATGCTCATTAAATTTTAATTTCTTCAAAGTATTAACCATTTATTAGACAGTTTTACAGTGTGCTTAAAAACTCTGGTTGCCAGATTTATTTGCTAAGTTCCAGCATGTCTGGAATCTTAGCATCCAAGTCTGTTAACCAGAGACATTTTGTCGCTGTTCATAATACTGTATATGTCGGCTCACGAAACATCCAAGCTGATAAGTACAATGGACTAGAAAATTCGTTAAGGAGGAGTGTTACTCCCAATTTTCTTTTAGTATACAGCGACTTATTTAAATTTAATAACCCATACATTTCAATGAAAAGTGAAAATCGTTGTCATTTTTATACTCTAAATTTATTGCCTTCATTTCGAAGTATATCTCAATAAATGGATTTTTGCCGAAAACAAAATCATGCATCTGAATACACAAAGACCAATAACCTATGGCAAATAAAACAATCAGTAAAGAAGAAGCGGTCTGAAACACTGTTCAATGAGCGCCAATTGGTCGCCTCGGAAGGAAGGTGCAAAGAACCCAAGCATTTATCCAAGTTATTGGCATGAGAAAAGCAAAGGGGACCAATTCGGCAGACAGAAACATGGTCAAATAGTGGAAAAAATGCATTCATCCATTTGCAACAAGAAATGCAGTTCGTCACGCAGCGGAAAAGAGGGGAGAGGGTGAGATTTACCTGTCCACTCACAACTAAAGAAACTGTGAGCATTAAGGGGAAAGTGATTGACAGATGACCATCTCCCTTGGTTGAGTTTTGGCTATACAGTATTTGCCATACCAATCAGATACCAGCGTTGGTTTCTGTAGCGGAGGCAGTGAAGGATTGGAAAGAAAACCTTTCAGTTGGGAGAAAGCCGAGCTGAACGGCGGATAGATGTATCTTCGTTTCTGCAGAAGGAAGTTTTTCACAACTTGCAGTCACAACGAAAAAGATGAAAAATAATTAAATAAATATTCATTCCTTTCCTACATATCATGTTCCTGTCTAAACATTTTAGTATTTTCAAAACATAGTTACTCGGAGTTTGCACAGCAAACGAAGTTTAAAAGATAGGAAAGAAGACGGCAAAAGATATATAGTGTTCATCTTTCAGAAAAAATTCAAAGTTCACATTTTAACAGTCAAATTATTTTTAGAATCATCGCGTAGCACTTCTTATAAGTTTCATTGGATTTTTTCTGAGTTCATAGCGTAGCTTGTCTCAGGACTACGTAGTAAAATGAACCAAAAAGCAATCCATTAAAAATCATTGCTGAACATAGGAAATTCATGAATAATGCGCGAGCTTGAAGGGTAATGTTTCAGAGGGTCCTTCAATGTTGTAATCATATTGATTATATTTAATATAATCATACTTTTTAAAAAATATTTCGGAACATTTTTACAAGGAGTATGCTCTGGTATATTAACTATTACATAAGCTTGAGTTTCCTATGGAAAAGAGACGGGAAAAGACATTGTGTTCGATTAGTTACGAGCTATTTTAGTAGGATCATAATTTTAAAAATATTTTTCGATCAAATTAAGGGGGAAAAGCTTGAGGGAGCTAGGAATCGCGTTTCAAGGCTTATAGCGGATTTCTAATAATCTGAAACAAATTTTAATTTTAATTTAATCATAATTTTTAAAATTTCGATTAAAGAATCGTGTACGATCATGTTTCAAACAGGAAAAAAGGATATTCCACTTTCCGGGACCACCTCAACCCCTTCTATTGCCCAGGTAATAAATCTTCCTCCCGCAGGGACCTGTCCGGCCCCACTGACAAAAATTTACACAAAGCAATAAAGTAATTAACAAACAATAGCCCTATTCAGGTGTAGAATCTCGTCAATCCCTAGTAGGCATGTTGTTGTTTTTTGTCTTCGTTAGTGTTGGCCCTCCATTACTAAATAATTACCGAGACGGGACCTACTGATTAACGTGGAATCCAAATCACATGAGCTCTCTCCGGGAATCGAACCCGGGTCTCCCAGGTGAAAGGCGCGAACGCTAATTGCTTAGCCATGGAGGAGCTATATACATAGTTATTGTCAGTAGATTTACTGAATTAATAAATCCCTTATTTATTAGAGATGTCATATCATATTTATGTGTATTGAGGTAAGGCATTATTATCTCATTTTGAACTCTACGTCCTGTTGGCCTAATTTTCTCCCCCTAATATAAATTATCTAAATCCCACACTGACTTTGGGGTTAGTCTAGTTATAAAATATCAAATTAAAACACAATTGTCTCGTTCGCATCTCAGCGGACCAGCTCGTGACCTTTCCTTGTCAGTGCGATTGCTTTGCATATCCTTTTTCTTATTATAGCTATATTAAAATACTAAACATGACGACAAACTTTGCCCTCTCCTGCGAAATATCCCGTGGATGATTTTTTTTTAAATTACGTAAGTCAGGAAAACGGAACGTATACTAGTGCGTACTGAATATGAAGGTTTGTCATCTAACTCAATTAATCCAATAGAAAATGTCATCTTTCTTTCATCAGTTCCTTAAGGTTTGTGTCGTCTTATCGTCATTTCATTTCGTCTGCAGTCGATAACGATTTCAAACTGATTATACCTTTCATAAGTAGCTACCTACGATGTTCTCATAAGGATTCTTTGACTTGAATTCTTTTCAAAAAGCTGTTAAGAAATCTTTGAACCAACGAATTCATATCAATGTGCATTTCATTATGTCTTACAAATTTAAACTTATGAAAACATAGACTTCACTATTCTATTTCTCGTAAAATTCTACCATAATTTGATATATTACATGACCCCCTTCCTATTTAAAAATGTCGAGCGAGATACAAGACTGACTTCAAGATGGCAGCTATAATATCCATACCCATAAATAGATGTCTTCTTCCTCCCCGTGTCGGCTAATGTGATTTTGTTTTTCATCCCTTTACCCGTTTTACAAATTAAATTAAATTTTCAAACTTGAAACACATTATTATAGCTTATTCTGAACAATCAGATTTTTGGCCACTGCGGTCGTTTTATGGACGGAAGAGGTTTAAATTTTGCTTACACTCGTTTCTTGATATTGCATACTTCTCTCCAAAGTTTGGTCAAGAAACTAGATTTCGACATCGATAAGTTTACTTGTAAGAGAAGAAAACTATGAAATACTGGTAGAGAACCTTCTTGAAAAATTGCGAGGCATAAGGGTGAAATATGTATATTAAAATCATTCACTGTCTGCATTTCTAGTTGAGTTATGTCTCTAAAAAATTAGTTGCTATATGCAATGAACAGGGTAAGCGTTTTCACCAGAACATTTTGCAGATAGAAAAACGTTATAAAGGGAACTGGGGAATAACCACTAGACCAGCAGGGAGACATATATATATATATATAATGTTCTACAGACCTTGGTGCCAATTAGTTGTAAACCTGGGGCTCCGCAAAATATTCCAAATCGGGACCCGCACCACCTAATGCCGGTCCTGAGCAAGCTGACTTGTTCATTGCACAGTAAAATGTTATTGACTATTATTTGTTTAGTGTTTCAGCTACTATATGGTAATATAATAATAATTATAAAATATTCTCTCGAGAGTTTATGTTTCTGGAAATCCTGTGCTTTGCTGTTTGATTAAAAGTTGCTGTGACATCAAATTTCCAATGACCAATGATAAATCATAGCTTGCAAAAACTACCAAGTAACAACGAATTTACAACTGCATAACGCGATGGCTCATCGCAAATGTTCATTGTACGCTATTTTAGAAATTGGTGTTATAGTCTGAGGGTCCTCCTTGGTAACCGCTGCCTAAGCCCTAATATACCCAGTCCGCCCCTTCCAGGGAAATGGAAGCTTTGGAGAGCAATGCGATTGGTGTGGCTAGGGGCGGCGATTTCGCTAGAGTCCATGGGCAAAACCCATGTAAATCCGGCCTTGCTGAGGCCTATCTTCATTAATATTAACAGCATTCAATTCAGACTCAAATATTTTAAATGAAAGATATACAGAGGTTGTTCAGTCTACATTTGGCCAATTTCGATTTACCTAAAAATTTAGAAGAATCCATGGCGCCAGGTCCGTATGTGCTTGATGTGTCTCCCTTAGTTGCTAACAATATAGTCCAGTCCCTGTCCATAAGACCCGTAGGAATTTTGAGGTGGACTAAGTTTCTCTTCAGATCCAAGTAAGACACGTCTCAGTGATGGGAAAAATCTTGGGTGATCATCTGGCAACCCGGGCATAAGTTTGCAAATTGGAAATTCAATATGGGGCCATGCGAAAATGCCATATTTACCTAAAACACGAATATCTCATCATTAAATGAAGCTAGAAACTTCATTCTTGTACCAAATTCAAGATAATGAACACTGTAATCAAGAAACATTCGTAATGTCGAAACATAGTGCAGCCATTTTTAAATATGGCGGCAGATTTTTCGAAATTTCGATTTTTTCGTACACTATTATCATTTATTCGAAGATAACTACGAAACTATAGGAGATACCATAAACATACCTCAAATAAACGGGGTAGAGCATAATGAGAGCGTTCCATCGGTACCAATATCTTTTCTCTATCTTTAAATTTGACGAAGTTATTGAAATTTTAGTAGCTCAAGGTGTTTGGCTTCAGATTAAATTTAGTAAGGTGAAGCCAATCTCCTCATGATTTTTATCCAAAGTAATAATTAAAAATAATCATCGCGTTATTTTTATGTAGACTGTGCCAGAAAAGTACGACTAAGATCTACTGTAACCTCCATATACATTGCGAGACACCATTTTTGTAGTTCAGATTCAAAAATGTAAGAGAGCTTCCTCGTGGTTAAGCGGTTAGCGTACTCGCCTTTGGCGTGGGAGACCCGGGTTCGATTCCCGGCGGGAGCTCATGTAGTTCGGATTCCACGTTAATCAGTAGGTCCACGTCTCTAATAGCCTCGCTACTGAAAAGGAATGCTAAACTAAAATCACCTCACATTACCTCAAAAAGGTAAGAACGTTCTTCGTTATTTTTTGACACGTCCTTTTAAAATTTATGGTTTCATTGGAAGTAACACTGTTTTGGTAGTAATTAATGGGGTTTACGTTAGTATATAAAATTTTAAGGAGGTGTGTGTATGTGTGTGTGTGTGTGTGTGTGTGTGTGTGTGTGCAGGGTGCGAAATGTGGGGAAAAAGTTACTTTTTAAATGGAAATAAAGGGAATTTAAATAAATTTCACTTTTTCGTGACCTCAAGTGGGGGAAAAATCTATTTCAACCCTCCTGTGGTTTCGAATCTGTGTGTGTGTGTGGGGGGGTAATATTATGAACTCTCACAAAATGATGCTGTGTAAAAGTTAGTAACATTTTGTCCTGAGGGTTGCAAACATTGGTGAGTAATGTTTACACGAGGATGATAGTGCAAAGATGTTTATCTGCTAAATGTGTGTAAATAGTGGGTAAATACTTTAAATCTATACATTTCGAGTGGAACAGGTAGTTTATTTAAGTCAGTGGAATGGCTTTTTTGATATATTTTCTGCGTGTTGTAAAAGAAATAAGTTTTTCAAATGAAAGTAATCAAGTTTCATTTTGATTACATGGACGATTGTTGTTGTTCTTACTCCAAATTCTTTGTCTCAATGTTTGCAACAAGGAGTGTTGCAAAATCGTGGTTTATATTACTAAGGAACTTTTTAAATAATTTTATCACTATTCAATACGGGACATTATTGTAATTAAATCCGCATCTTAATTAAAACATTCCTTGAATTTTCACCTACCAAAGTAATTTTTAAACGCATGATTTTGGTGTAATGTTCAAGTGTTTAACCCACCTACACGTTAAATGTAGGCATTGACATTTTGTTCCTTTTTTTTTCAGTACTCAGCTGACCCATTTATTGAAATGAATGATGATGAACATCCTGTTGGCCTACAATTAGGCCGTGGAAATGGAAGCCGAACAGAAGTGGATGGTTCCAAATGCATCATATGCCAAAAGCATAAGAATAAAGAGAAAACCACAACTACAATAGAAGGAAAACAAAAAGTCTTGGATGCAGCTGAAATATGGCAAGATGAGACCTTCCAGCGAGTCAGTGTCCTTGGACGAGATTTTGAGTTCAAATGTCATTGTTCAAATGAGTGTTACAAAAACTATACTCATAAAAATCGTTTGCTGAAGAAGAAGCGAGAGAACGAAGCCAATCTGCAAGTAGAACCAAAGGAAGACGTCATGGAAGATTCGTCAACATCAAGATATAGAAGATTAAGAGGGAACGTACTGTCTCGTAACCCTCCATCTCCTAAGGTGGATTCTGCAAGTCTTTCATGTATTATTTGTGGAAATTTGAAACACAATAATATCGAAGAAAAATATCGAATAAGTGAAACGAATCGTGCTAAATTATTCCTTGCAGCAACTTTGTATTTCCAAGATGACGTGTACACGAGAACTTGTGATCTTGAAGATCAATCCGCTGTATTTGAAGCAGATTTATACTACCACAAACTTTGTTTGGAAGCGTATCTTCAAAAATATAAAAAGCAAAGTCAACAAAAAGAGAATCAACCCAAATAAACAAAAAGTCAATTAATGGAGGATAGTCGACTACTTTTTCAGAACATTCTAAATAATGGCTATGGCCTAACCCTTTCTGAGATTCGTGATTATGTCAACAAGCAGGCTGGAGAGAATTTAATTACTAACAAAGAGGTCAAACTATACATGAAAAATATATTTGGTGATACTATTCAATTTTGCCAACCACTAGAAAGAAACCATCCCAACTTGTTTATTCATCAAACCTCACGATTGATGAAATAACTGACAAACTACGTTCTGTTTCTTCTGTCGGAGAGGCTGGAAAGCTAAGTAGAAAATCACTTCTGGAAACAGACTTCAACCTAGACAATGAATTTGGAGATGCGAATCAACTAGAAAAATCATGGAAGACAACACCTATTCCCCAACCGCTAATTGACTTTTTCTCTCATGTATTCAACGTGGATAAATTGACACTGTTTTCTCACATCAATGATAACAGTCAAGCATTTATGAGCTCAGACGAAGAAGAAGCAGAATGCAGTGAAATTGAAAACAACAACGATAGAAGAGAAACTCCTATAACAAATCGAGTTAAAATCCTTTTCCAGATAATGTTTTATAATGTTCATAAGGGAAAAAAGAAAACCCCTTTGCATTTAATGACTGGCCATTCAATTCATGAAAAATGTAAGAGCAAATAGCTGATAACATTATTCAATAAAGCTGGGTTATCAGTCAGCTATAATGAAGTTATGGAATCTCGTCATAATCTTGCACAATACACTATGATGGCATGCTCACAGAACCTTGCACTTCCAAGTCATTTTGTCAGTAGTAACTTTACTGTAGGTCCTATGGATAACTTTGACCACGAAGAGGCAAGCCTTTCCGGTCTACAGGGTACGCATGATACTGTTATGGTATTATTCCAGAAAACTCCAAGTGTAAATCCTAGTAAGCCACCACTATCTGAAGTAGCTCTTAACAAACTCAGAAAACGAATTGGTGTCCTTTTACCATGTCAACAAATTAGAGATTACCAGAAACCATCAACACCGCTGAACATTCCACAGGATCTTAAAATCATTGAAGATGCTTACACTTTGCCGTGTGATGAGATCAAGAAAGAAGAGGTAGTGATAAGTATGTTGCAAGCTGTTGGAGGATTGACAAACAAAAAAACATTGACATGGTCTGGAATTCATGCTGTTATTTCAGAAGCTGATGTTCCACTACAACAAGTTGGTTTTCTCCCTATTTTGCCTTATCCAGTAACATTTTATGATACTGTATATTCATGTATGAAAAACTTTCAAAGCTTGCTTTCAGTTCTCGATCAACCAACTCTGCCAATTTCATGTGATGAAGGCGTTTTTCATATTGCAGCAGAAATTCAGTTAGTTTCAAATGAAGATCCAAACCTAGTGCTGCTCTTGGGATCTTTCCATATGACCCAAATTTTACTTTCTTGTATTGGTAAGTACATAAATGGGAGTGGATTAGAAAATGTTCTCATCGAAACTCACGTGTTTGGTGTTAAAGTTGCTGAAAGTGTCCTTCAAGGGAGCAATTATGAAAGGACACTCAAAGGAATGTTAATGCTAGCAGAAGTTGTGGAGAGATTAAAGTGAAAAGCATTTTTGCATACTTCTGATGATGATTATCAGTTATCTACAAGAGTTGCAGAGAAGTGATTACTGCTATGAATTACTCAACAACAGAATATGCGCAAGCAAAGTTTAAAGAGCTGATTGCAGCATCACAGGAAGTTTTGGAAGCCTTAAATGTTTTCACTGAAGAGCAGATGAGGATGTCTGAGCAGTGTCAATTCCTTGAGGGGTTCTTACATCTAATAAGTCTTTTAAAGAACCTCATAAGAGCTGACAGAGAAGGTAATTGGAGTCTCTATCTTCAAACACTAAAAGATATCCTTCCAGTTTTTCAGGTATTTGACAGAATAAACTATTTGAGATGGGGTTCACTATTCTTTGAGCAAATGCTGAATCTTGAAACACGCCATCCTGAAATATATAACAAGTTCAAACAAGGACATTTTGTTGTACGAAGGACAAGTGAAAATTTAACGCTGTGGGTATTGACATGGCTCTCGAACAGACAATAAATCGTTCTCAAAAATCAGCTGGAGGGATTATTGGCCAAACAAAAAGGAAGGAATATATTGCAGAATGGGAGCTTGCTTACCATGAAGTACTGCTCATACGAAAAACATTTCAGTCTGTTCTTAATGTTATACCGTGTGATTATAAGTTAAAAATGCATCATGAATTAACGGGAAGGCTCAGAAATAAAATGGAAGAAAGCATCCAAAACATGTTCCAGTACATTGAGAGCAGAAAAAATCCATATATTGTGAATGGCGAAGTGAAGCTTCACAACCTTTTAACCAATGAGTGTGTCCCGGAATCGAGTGCTAAGAAACTTTTACAATTTTTGATGACTGCCGAAGAAGCTTTTGCCACATTCCGACAGGAAAGGTTTATATCTCGCTCGAAATCACTGATGGCACCCATTCACAGACAAAATCTTCCCACATTTCGAAGTATAACGCAACCTAGCATGCAGATGAAAAAGAAAACTGTGAGAAGCGTTATTAAGGATCAATTACTGGTTCAAAGAAAAGTAGAAATTGCCAAGGAGAGAGGATTGTCGATGGCAGAAATTCTTAGTTATGATATTTCACCTTCACCCTTACTAGATGAGAACGGCGCCACTACGAAACCCTCAAAGTCTCAGCTTACGAATATTTTGACAAAAGATTAGATAACACGACCATAAATTTCCAGAAAAATGATCCTCTCAAAACCTGTGTTGTAGTTGATGTAATGAACCAGTTTCGAAGACTGAAAGTTAAAGGAAATGTCACATTTAAAGACTTGTTCACATCACATGACACCATTGTAAATAATGCCTGCAAATTCAGCCATGTCGACTATGTGTTTGATAGCTATCTTCCAACATCAATCAAAAGTGCTGAGAGGGAAAGAAGATGATCTGTACAGCCACTACCATTGACATCAATAAGCACTACCACAACACTTCCTGTACAGATGGACAGATTTTGGGCATCATCTGAGAACAAAGTTTTGATTCAGGCTGCTCTGGCTGAATTTTTGAAGACAGTTACAATAAATCGAGATTGGGAAACTATCCTCAGTGGCGTCTTGCTTGACGGTGATCCTACTCCAGCTGTATCAATCAAAGATAAGAGATTCACGGGAATATCGGGAACTCTCAAAGTAGCTGTTGAGGAGGCTGACATACGCATTATCCCTCACGTTTTCCATGCGGTTAAGCATGGGATGCAACGCGTTGTAGTGCTCTGAAATGACACAGATGTATTTGTTTTACTGATTCATTTTTACAAGATCCTACATGAAAATGGACTTTCAGAATTATGGATGCGAAAATCGAGATCCGATATTATACCAATTCACACACTTGTCAACGGAATAGGTGCAGCAACAGATGCCCTTCTTGCAGCACACTTTCTTACAGGGTCTGATGTTACCAGTAAGATAGGTAACAAACTATCCGCTCTTAAGGCAGAACCGGAAAAGTATGTGTGCAAATTTGGACGAAGTCTTCCTCCAAGTGCTGAGTGCTTGGAACTTGCTGAAGAATATTTGGTCAGGGTTGCAAAATCAGGCTCAAGATCTAAGACCTTTGACACACTCCGATTTGAAATTATGAATCAAAGTAGTCTTCATAGCTTACAGGAATTACCTTGCACCAGTTCGTCATTACAGGGTCACCTGAAAAGATCCTTTTACATGGTATATTCGTATTCTACAGTGTTAGGCGCAGAAGAACCATTAGATCCAACGGATTTTGGATGGACATACAATGCAGATGATTCATCGCTCACACCGGATACTAGCATTAATGAGCTGCCAGAAGATGTTATTCGAACATGTACTTGCAAGAGCTGTTCTACAATACGATGCAAATGCCTAAAAAAAATGATAGTTGTAAGACCTTCTGTAAGTGCAAAATGATTTGTAATAATCGGTAACGTTACGAACTGTAACTCAATCCATGTAGACAAAATATGCAACGAACTTATTAATAATATTTAATTAGTTGCCTTCAACAAGACCGATCAAAATATTTCATCACAGGATTGTAAGAAAACGAAGTAACTTCATAAAGCTTTGTTATATTATAAATATGGTGCTTTTATTATTATTTGTATTAGTGTACTAACTTTATATCACTTTTAATTATATTGCTTTTTTTCTACTGAAATTGTTGAATTATTATTTTAGCAACCACGGTTTATTATTATTATTATTATTATTATTATTATTATTATTATTATTATTATTATTATTATTATTATTATTATTATTATTATTATTATTATTATTATTATTAACCATTTGCACTTCTACCTAGAAATCTCACTGTGAGATCTTAGAGTAATTTATCAGCATTAAAACTTGTGCAAAAAAATCATGGATAGTTTTGCTTTAGCGCTTAACCTTTCTTAACTTAATCTGAAGCCAAACACCTTGAGCTACTAAAATTTCAATAACTCCGTCAAATTTAAAGATAGAGAAAAGATATTGGTACCGGTGGAAAGCTCTCATTATGCTCTATCTCGTTTATTTGAGGTATGTTTACGGTATCTCTTATAGTTTCGTAGTTATCTTCGAATAAATGATAATAGTGTATGAAAAAAATCGAAATTTCGAAAAACCTGCCGCCATACTTAAAAATGGCGGCACTATGTTTCGACGTTACGAATGTTTCTTGATTACAGTGTTCATTATCTTGAATTCGGTACAAGAATGAAGTTTCTAGCTTCATTTAATGATGAGATATTCGTGTTTTAGGTAAATATGGCATTTTCGCATGGCCGCCATATTGCATTTCCAATTTGCAAACTTATGCCCGGGTTGCCAGATGATCACCAAAGATTTTTCCCATCACTGAGACGTGTCTTACTTGGATCTGAAGAGAAACTTAGTCCACCTCAAAATTCCTACGGGTCTTATGGACAGGGTCTGAATTAATAGCCCGACAGCGTAATTTCTACTGTAATAGGCTTCTCTGAAGACCTGGGAGGGGAATCTTGTCCCATTCCCTTTGCTCAACTTTCCAAAGTCCTTCCACAGTTGTCACACGCAGTTTTCCCAAAGCCCGCTTCAGCAATCCAAATCCACAATAGTCCATAGTACTTTCATCTGGACAATTAACAGGTACCTCATTGAAAGGTATCGCCTGTATTCCACTTGCCTCCTCAATCTCCTGTAGAATGCGAGGGACGATCGTGAGGTATGTGATGAGGCCTTGTCCATGTGAATACGCACCAGATTGGCGTCATTTCCGTACATCGTTGGAATCTCATGCTCGTAGATCGGCCGCATGATCTGCTCCTGAAAATACTGCGAATTTATTTTGCAGTTCTTCGCCACCCTACGAATCTTCAGTTTACCTCGGTAACAGTAGCCAGTAACGACCATGAACCCTTTTGGGAAGGATTCTTTACAGACCCGGACCCACCTTCTGGAGTTCTTGGCGCCTTTCTCTCGGTTTGCCGCAGTCGGAAAGGTAAATCCATGCTTCGTCGAGCGTTACGACGTTCATCCACCTTTGTTTTGCCAAATGCCGTTCGTATTGCTTCCGGGCGTTACACTTTCGTTCCTCATGGTGGGCATCCGTGAGAAGATGGCGCTAGCTTTCATGACTTTTTCCAGCTTTAGCTGATGGTGTAACGTCCGGCTCACAGTCCTCAAAGACACGTCAAGACGATTAGCCATACACCTTTGTGTAGGCGGATTTTCTTGCATTGCCATTTTGCGAAGTTTCCTCTGCATTGTGGAGGTGGCCTTCGTGCATTCCCGCTTCGTAGGTAACTTCGTTGGTGATCCAAATGGTGGAGCTTCGTTGCACTTGTACTTTTTAATAACATTTTTTTATTCCACTTAAACTGATATTGCAACCATTCTTCTTGCACTGTTTTCTAATGACAGAAACAGTAAAGTGGGCGTCATAGAGAGCCGCAACATAGCCTTCCCAAAACCGGCTTAGTTTGGGCGGCATTTTGGTCACAGAGCGGAAGCCCACACACTTGGAAACAAATTTAACACAGCACTCACAACAATGGTCCTGTTTTGTTCGTTACTATCGTCCGCGCGGAAAAACAAATCCGTTCACAGGAAGCCACAAGCCACTGCACAAAACTGTAGGACGCCTCGAGTCAGGTTGGGCGAGTCCATTCTGCCCGGAAGGAGTAGGAACGAGATCGGTCAAACGTAGGCTGAACAACCTCTGTTAGAATGCAAAATCTTGTTTGTATGATCCTAGTTTTTTCTTCTAAAATATATAACTGCACTTGATACAGTTGTAATAACCCCTAAATGCAGCTTCTGTAGGCACTTCCCGCGCTGGAAAAATGTCATTGTTTGGACTGCATACAACACTTCATTCGCAGGAGTTCGGATGAACAATCCCAACATCCTAGGTTCATTTATATTAGCAACTTTTTCGGTTCGCAGTTCGGATCTACTGCAGGTACTCTAATTCACTTACACATGTTGAGAAATTCGCAATAGCATTCAGATACAATGGAGGCTCGGCCTTAAGATGAACCGTGTCAGTCCTCTCTCAAGCCACTATCACAAATATATTCTAACTCAAGTGTTTTGTTGCAAATACTAGATCTAGCAGAAGTGACAATTCTTCTCACGAAGAGAATAATGTTTATGAAAAATGTTTGAAAGTAAAGAAATGGAAGAACTATATATACGGCGATCAATGCTTATGGGATTACTCATATCGATTCTTCGGGCAGTTGATGTCAGCGTCCTTCACACGAAAAGAAAAAGCTAATTGAAAATAAGGCTAATAACTAGAAGTAGTAATGTGAGGTGGAAATTTTTCGGAAATATTTCCGCTATATCTTTCCGGAAAATTTTCCGTTCTAGAAAAATATCAGTAATCAAGTAATAATTCCTCAGCAATCATAAAATTGGTTGAAATCATGTATAGAAATGTTAAAAAGTGAAAGATCGTTTAAAGAATCTGAAAATGTTCATGGCTCAGACAATTTTCAGTACTATGTAGGAACAAATGAAACAATTTTTCATGAATCGAAATATTTTCTCTTATATGAAAAAATTGAAAAACTTTTTATGAGTCGGAAAATTTTCATCTACTTTTTGTGAATCGGAAAGTTTTATTGCTCTCTAGAAACAAGTGAAAGGAAGTTTCATAGATGGGAAAATTTTCATCACGATGTAGAAACAAGTGGGAAAAACTTTTCATAATTCGGAGAATTTTGGATATTATGTATAGTGATGTTAGGTGAAAAATTTTCCACTATATTTAACTGCACATAGAACTACAAAATTGAATTTCTGTAGAGGAAAGTTAGTCAGCAACAAATTATAATTTTCCAATTAGCTTTCGGGAACCGGAAAATTTTCTAATATTTCAAGTTGGGAAGTAAAATTTTACACAGTGTTTCTCTCTCTCTCTTTCTCTGCGAGCTCCTTCATTGCTAAGCGGTTTGCATACGCGCCTTTGGCATGGAAAACCTGGCTTCGATTCACAGTGGGAGCTCATGTAGTTCGGATTCCACGTTAATTAGTTGGTCCCGTCTTATATGGTCTCGCTGCTGAAAGGTACGCTAAACTCAAAATCAACTCAATTCAATCCTCTCTCTCTCTCTCTCTCTCTCTCTCTCTCTCTCTCTCTCTGTGTGTGTGTGTGTATGCAAAGTGCAGAGAACATAAATCAAGTTCGTAGAGTACAAATATCCCATTCTATTACTTAAAATTTCAATTTATTAAAAGTCAATATTTTCCGATTCATAAAAACATACCCCACTTATTCCTACATCGTTGTTTAGCCGTAAAATTTATTGGTAATAAATATTGTCTTAAAAAGTTTCATGAAGTGAAAATCTAACGATTCCGCATTTCAAAGATGTTTCAAAAACTTCAATTCGTCCTTCCCTCACAATCCACCTTTGACCTTACAATATTACATTTTGTCAGTTTAATACGCATAAGACGGTTTTCTCATAGCTTCACTACTTTTATAGATTTACATACTGCAACACTTATGAAGTGCCTACTGTAAATTTTTGACTACCCAAATTCGAGTTTAAGTAACTCATGAAAGCAAATACTGACCATTTTCTGGAAATAAACATTTATTTATTCATATATTCATTCAGAAGAGAAAGTGAAATTTAACTAATAAGGAAGCTGATTTGTCTAGTTGTTCTTCCAATAAAATCAGGGGTGGACTGGCCATAATCAAGTACCGGTCCGATGGCCGCTGCGCCCTCCTCACATCAGTGCCTTTGCGCCCTCCTCGGGAGGGGCTAAGACCCGTCTTAGCCTCGGGAAGGCGCACAGTTTCCTCTCTGAACACAATTAAAAGAAAACAAAGCTACATAATTATTTTATAAATTCGCTAGCCTTTGGCCAGTTAGGGCTCCACCCCAGATCCCGGCATTTGCTCGGCCTGCGGCCTCGCTCTTTCTGTTTTCGGCGTGGGAATGCTATTAATGATATTAGATTTACCAATAAATATATAGATTTGACTCTAATATCGGTCACTTTGGATGATTTTTATATATCAACCCTCCCACCCTCCTGCTCCGCCCCAGATCCCGTCTTTACTCGGCCTACGGCCTTGCCCTTTCTGTTTTAGGCTTTGGTGGTACCATTAATGATCTTAGCGACTTCGAAATATATTGATTTGACTCTAATCTCGGTCATTTTGGATCATTTTTATATGTCTCTCCCTCCCACTCCCGCCGTTAGGGGCGCTGCTGGCGTTACATAAAAACAAGACTTCGTTCAAGACTTACAGACGAACATCTGGAATCATTGTTCTTGATGAACTCAGAAAGAGACAATCTGATCAAAATAGACAACAATCTTATTATTGACAAAAGCAAGGAGATGCGAAGGCTTCTTCCAGCATAAAGCAGTGACTTTACTTTCATTTTCCAGTTTTGTTTTTAAATTTCTTTTTTCGCTAGGTAGGTATATAATTCTAAATGTACTTTTGTTAATTTGTAGTAAATGTTTCATGTATACTTTTTATTAACGGTTTTAAAAATAGATGAAAAATAAATTACTGTTATGATGAACATAGCTTTAAAAGGTCAGAAGTATGAAAAATAGCATAAGCCCCAAACTTAACTTAAATCTTCAGTTATAATTAGGCTGTTAACAAATGTAGCCGAAGAATTTAAACAACTGGTGAGATTTTTGTAGTCTCAGTTAAAGTGTGCAGATTTATATAGGCCTAATATATTTAGTACTCAAAGTCACTTTGTTTGTTTATGAAAATATTGAATTTGTATAATTCTATCGTGATTAACTGAAATAGCTACTTAATCTTTTGTTGTTTTTTGTGTATTAATTTCCCGGGGGAAGCCCCCCGGCACTTTCTTTTATTAGGAGGGGGTAT